>NC_088330.1:3487500-3705000 GCF_036884655.1 Musa acuminata AAA Group | reverse complement strand
TTTGTTGTTCTTTCAAGCAATCTTGTTCACTTGTCATGTAATCAAATCCTGTTGTCAATAATTTAATCCTTTTCATGCTCATAGAAATATATCTCAAGCTAAAAGATCACTTGCACCATACCAATTCAACAATTAGTCTTCCTATGACCCTCTTACTTGGAGTAAACCTTAGTTCCTCCTTTTTGTCACTACTAATTTGCCATTTTCTTTTTCCTGTCTAATCTTTTCTTTTCTTTTCATCTACAATCATCTTTGGGATGCAGTTTTAGAATTTGATTCTTGTGTTTTCATATAGAGGAATGGTTAAAAGAGTTGTAGTGAGTGCAGAGGGATTTAATTACGACTACAAGATGCAATCAATATGTGCTGGCTTAATATGAAGAGCATACAGCACGCTCTACAATTAAGTCTGATCGAATCACATAACAAACAATCAAGCATTCATCTGGCTGGCATTGCTGGAGCCAAGAAAAGACTGTTCTTCTCCAGAAGTGAAGTATCTGCACTGATAGTACCAACAATAATAAGCTTAGAACCGACTTTGTCTGAGATGTGCATGACAATCAACAGTTTGATCTGATAAGGCATTGCCTTTCAGCTCTCTGTCTCGTGTAGAATGAATGGCATGGATTTGACTCCTCATTAAATCTCTATAAAGCCGAAACCTACAAAGCTCCTCAAGCAAACAAATCACTCAATCTCTCCTCCCAAAGTCTCTTTTGCATGACACCATGAAGCCGCAGACCTTCGCTTTGCCACCCATGCTCCTCCTGATACTGCTTATTATGGGCCACTTTTCTAGCTTAAGCTCTGGAATTAGGGTCATGAGGAAGGAGGTCGAGACCAGTAGGGAAGGTGAGCTTTCTTCCCAGTCCAGTGCATATTTCACCAAGATATCTCCTTCGCAGGCTATCTATGAAGACGATGAAGCAAGCTCTATCTATGGAGTGTCTGACAGAGGGGTGCCTCAAGGTCCAAACCCACTTCACAACTGATAGAGGTTGCATGCACTTTGAAGACCTGCAAGAGTTTGGATGATACACGCAGTTGTACTCGATGCCCTCTCCCTCTCCTCTCCTTTCCCTTTTGTCATAGAATAAAACCCTAGAAAGGTCTCATAGACTCCATCCATGGGGTCATATATTATATCCTTGAATGTATCTTTGAGAGGTCTATAAATTAGTGTAAGCTCTTGTGATAAGAAAAAGTCATGTTGTGACAATTGAGGACTTCCAAATGACTTGGCTTGTTAAACCAATGTGGGAATTATTTTGGGTCATTTTACCAAGTCAACATGAGTGAATTAACAATTTCAAATTTTAAATTATTATATCTCTGTCTCAATTTTAAAGATTTTGAACAAATTAAAGGCACTGTATTTTAAATTTTAATTAATTAATTTGTTTTTCAAATACATTTCAAAATTATCTAAAGTGTGTTTCATTAGAGTGAATATTACTTCTTGTAAAATTGAGAGACAAATGCATGTCACAAGAAAACAGTGACTTATTTACCAAAATCATTTAAAAGAAAGTTTTGGTCCCTTCAAAAATTATTTAAGATTTTAGAAACTTTTCAAGAATATTTTATTAGCAAAAAAAAATAGATATTATAAATGAAAGCATTAGCTTATTCAAATATAATCATTTTTCTTCATTACCCGTCTTTTCCTTCGTCATTCTGAGTCATCAAGCTCGTGTCTTTTATCCCATCCCACGTGTGAAAGCCACATGGCAATATCACTACTACCCACGCGTTCACCTGTCTTATGAGTGGAAGGCATCGTTGTGCCCGCATGTAAAACGTCGCTGCGTCCAATTACAAGGCGGGTGTTCGACGGCCATAGAGCGAATGGGTAAGAAATATTTTTCGATAAACTACTTGCGCCGACCATGAATGCGGGTGAGAAATCTTTGAACACCCCCGAATTGGGTCCCGACACGGTATCCGAGTGGATGACATGGCGTGCCGGATGTGAGACCGCCGCACACCTCTCGACCTCCACGATTAGGCAACTGGAATTCGTATCCCAAGTCGTAATCAAACTCGACTGTGAAGCAAATCCCGCTTTCGAAAGCACTTTCCCTTCCTCGTCTGGTTTTTTACTCCATTCGCTTCCGCTTCTTCCATTATCTAGGGTTTCGATTCATTTGTCTATTCCCCTCACGGCTCTTTGATCGATCAGTCATCCTCGATTCCACCGCTCTCTAGGGTTCATTTGACGAGGAATCATCCCCCCCCCCCCCCTGCTTCAATTTGGATTACCTGTTTTGGTTCTTCGATTTCGACATGGGAGATTGGCAGGATCTCTGCCAAGCCGTGTTTATCGGTCTCATCTTCTCTTTTCTCATCGCGAAGCTCATCTCCGTCGTCATCTCCTTCAAGGAGGACAACCTCCGTGTTGTTCGCGAGCATGACCTGACCGCCGAAGCCCCATTGGTCGAGCGCTCGTCGCTAGATGTCGGGAAGAAGGCGGATGAAGGCGTGGGGGGATCGGAGAAGGAAGAAGAGGGCCTTTTGGAGGATGATAGCGACTGGGAGGGGATCGAGAGCACGGAGTTGGACGAAGCCTTCACTGCGGCTACGGCTTTTGTTGCGGCTACAGCTGCCGACAAGAATTCAACAAAGGTTTCGAGTGATGTGCAGTTGCAGTTGTATGGGCTCTACAAGATTGCGACCGAGGGGCCGTGTACCATTCCTCAGCCATCTGCGCTTAAGATGACTGCTCGAGCCAAGTGGTATGTCTTGATCTCTTTGGGATTGGCTGTATGCTTCAGCAAATTGTCACTTGCATTATCTATGCGAACTTGGTCTTGCCTCTGTCAACACTATATGCAAGTAGTTAACTAGTATAATATACTTCATGCGCATGATCTTGGTTTCCTGTATTGTTAGGTGAAGCAAGAGATAGCAATAATATGTCAAAATTTCTTTACAATATATCTTGAGTTTTATTTGACCTCAAGTTTTGTTTTTACCTTGAACATGATTACGTTCAATTTTCATGGTTTGCAACATTGTCTTGCCCTCTCTTCTCCTTTTTTTCATTGATACGTGGTAAAGAATAAGCAGCTTGTCACTTCGTCTTGCATATCATGGAGGATTCATGTTCCAATGAATCCTCCATGATAAAGAATAAGCAGCTTGTCACATCGCAATCTCTTGTTCCCAAACAATGGATTTAACTCGATTGCATTCCTTACGAACTTATAATTTTTGTGTGGTATGAGTCTGGACGGTTCCTGATTTCTTTGTGGTGCAAGCTGCAGAATAATTCACATTCAACTTTGTAGACGTCTCTTACCTACATTATCAACCACTGCTTAACTGCATGGGACTTGCAAATATGTCTATAACAACTATACTTTGTTGTTTAAAGATTTTAGACAATTAGTCACTTGTAGTCTCTTTTGGCACTTAATTGATTGTTGTTTAAAGATTTTAGGCAACTAGTCACTTGTAGTCTCTTTTGGCATTTAATTAATATAAAACATCAATTTGGTGATTTTATGTAAGGAATGCATGGCAGAAGTTGGGTTCTATGCCTCAAGAAGAAGCTATGCAGAAGTACCTCATGATTGTGAATGAGCTTTATCCTTCTTGGGCAAGTGGTTCTTCTAAGGTGAGTTCTTCCCAGATCTCAATTCTTCTTTCTATTGTTGCAGAAGTTACATCGTCCTACATTGGTATCTTTTTTCTTCTAATGAATTTGACAAGCTTACAGAAAATGAATGATGAAGATACTCTGCCATCTAGTTCAGCTGCAAAGGGACCAATGGGGCCAGTTTTTAGCACCTTCGTTCATGAGGAGGAGTCAGATACTGATATGTAAGGTCCTCACCAGCAGAGGTTTTTGTCTATTTTTGATTGATTATGTGACAATAATGGAGGCTTTTTTTTCTGCTTTTTATGTTCATTGGTGCATTCTTCAGGTTATAATTCAATCTTCTTGTTGCTTATGTAAAACATATATGTAGATGTTTCATTTCATGCAAGTTCTCGTGGATGATACTGCACTGCCATTGCCTTGATTTTTGACCTTTCGAACTACTTCAGTCTCATGCATAGAGATATGAAATAGTCAACTTCTTCTTCATTGCATCCATAGTAAGAATAGGAAAATAAAAGTTCAGGCCTTTGTTACAAATTTTAGAAATGGAAGTGTGTGCAACGAATAGAATCTAGTTGTTATAGCATCCCCATAAACATTGGCATCTATTAATTCAGGAATTGACTGAATTTATGAGTTCTGAATTTGTTGGTTTTTCATTATTTCATGTATGTGCTTGATTCACTAATCCATATGCACAATCACATTTTCACGACACTTTTGTATAGGCAGGTTGTCACATGTAGGCTTACGAAGTAGCACACTTCGACATATGACTTTACATAATAAGAACAGACCAGTTATCTTTTCCATATTATATAAAATTTGATATTCATGCTTGGTTTTATTTTTTACTACTGACATGTGTCATGATCATGCTGACAATTTCAAAAGAGCAGCAAGTTCTTGTCATGTAATGGATAGATACATGTTCCTTTAAGCTTCTTTAGATATCATGTCAGTAATCCTTATTTCACTTAATGAAGTAAGATTGACAGCTTCCCTGTTTTTTTGCTTCCCTGTTTTTTTGGCCCCCGCCCCACTCACTCCAATCCCCATACACCACAAGCAACAACAGGTCATGTTTGTAATGATATCACACAAGCAGTGAGCTGAAAAAATTCTCTACATTATTTTACATTAGTACGATTGTAGTATTGTATGCTGAGCATAGGTTGTTAGCACAGCAGATGCTGCTCGCCATGTTGTGATTGTGTTGGACTTTTGCCTGTAGGCATGGTAATGCAGGCAGTGATTTTCCTTGGTTTGGCATTCCACTGTATGTGCTACATGAAAATCCTTGTGTTGCTCTGCTGGATCAGTGAGACATTTTTATCATAGCTTAGTGTACTCTTTTGGCAAGTATTTGCTAACTGTGTTTTGAATTATATATTCCAATATATAATTTTCTTATGTTTCTTGTCATCAGAAAGTTGGAGCCAGTACATGACTTTGCCAGGGAAGGAGATGCTGATGGGTTATTGGCACTTATTGCTAATGGTGCTTCTGTGAATTCTAAAGGTGTGTTTACTGTTTAGTATGGATCTCTTGTGGCCGAAAAGCTCTTGTATGGTTTTTATTAATTTAATCAATTCATTTGTTTTGCTTCAGACTGTTATGACAGCAGATAGAACTAGAAATTAAGATTTAATTTTCCAGTTGATTCCTCAGCAAATTTTTTTAAATTCTTTTTGAACTGATCTTTTATTACTTTGGTGCCACCGTTATGAAAATTTTTCAATGATTTTTCCTTTTAGAGATTGTGTTTTTTGGTTGATGTATATGAATGTATATAATTTGTGAACTCTTATTGCCTAATGCACAACCTTTTTCTTTTCACTATTCCTTTCTTAGGTTCCACCTTGATTTGTCTATGATAAGTTATCCTGTCATTTTTTTTCCGTTGGCTCCTATGTTTCATTTGGAATTTGCAATTCTATTTAGGTATTTTGATGTTGTAGGTGGATAACGAGTTCTAATGCAAACACTGACATGCATCTCAGTGATAATCTTATCATTTATATTCTTGTGGTGATTCGATACTTGTGATCCCAAATATCTATCAAGGAATTCAATGCCTGAGACAACCAAATGAGAACCGTCGAAGCTTGACTTACCCATTTTTGTGTCATTGTGAGGTTGTAGTTTCAAGTTCAGTCATTTGGATATTTCCTGTCAGAATTCAAACTTTATCTTATTATGCCTTTTTCACTTTAGTTTTGATAAACCTCAGCAAACTTTTGTCCACGTTGGTTTACCTTGTGATGGATCCCAGTTATGTTGGAGCCTATACTGGTCCCTTCAGACTGTTTATTTGAATATACTCTATGGTCTACATGTGTCTGTCTCTAGCATCCTCTTTCAACTAAAGAGACATGAAATCATGAGTAAAGAGATGATACCATGATATCATGGTCTCATCTTAGTCCAGCTGTTCGTAAGTCGTAACTAAACAAGCTTTTCCTTGATAATGATATGATGAGGCACCTAACCTCAATATGTTATTGATGCTCAACCATAGATGATCCCTTATAGTAACTTTGATCTTTTTTATTTTTTTATTTTTACCTTCAATAAAAGCAATTGCTTATCTAACATATAGGATCAGGTTTTGCATGCAAAAATTCATCTCTGAAGGGTTCATGAGAATGGTTTAACAACTAACAGCTCAAACACTTGATGATACCATGCGAAGTAGTATCGGGGGAGAATTGGATGAATATCCATTCATTTCTCCAACATATTAACACCCGTAATCTGTGCAAACGATTTTTCTCATTGTCTGTGGTTGGATATCTTGTTGTTACAAGACATAATTTTGCACTCTTTTTATCTTTATGGCATTATAACCTCCAAAGTTCCACATGCTTCTTTGTTTTATGGGAATAATTAGTAGTTCATCTCCTATGTTTGGATTCATAGATACAATAACTATGATTTTAGATGAGTTGGTGTTCCTCAAATATTTTTTATGTGGTTATCCATTCCCCTGCCTGTACATTCCTCCAGGTGGTATATCTGGAACTTTTTGCTCCACCAAAAAAGAATTGCTAAAATCAGATGATTTGTGGCTTTGTTGGCTCATGTTGCTGGCTCTGTGCATGGCTCTATGCATCTGATTTAACAATTAGATCAAAGTAGGCAAACTTAATGACAATTATAGGAACATTCAATTTAGAAATCTTTTAATGGAACGTTCTGATTATTGTTACTACTATTAACAGAATAGACAATTATAAGAGTTTGGGTACAAATAAGACCAATATTTGCAGTCAAATCTACTACTACAACAACAACAAACCATGATGTTCCAACTATTTGTGGTCAGCCACGTGAATCTTTTTCTGCCATTGGGCTTGGTAGAAGGCAATGTCTCTAGTTAATGAAGCTTAAACCCGAAAGGGTATATATAAAAATAGTGTATGTACCATCATTTCCTGCTAAGTGTCCAATTAATACATTAGTTTTATGTGTAAATACAAGGCTTAAGGTAACTATTCTCCCAGTAAATTCACCATTTTATTCTAGTTGAGAATTGAGAGTAACATTGTAAATCTTTTTATATTTTGGTTGGACTAATATTGGATTGTTATTCACAGAAAATGACATACTGTAGAATTTTCTTTCATTTATTTGTTTAATCAATATCACTTCCTAAGATAGTTTGGCATTATAGTAAATCTGCATTGTCTTATAAAATGTTATAGCTAAAGGAATTCTGAGTATTTATTTATAATTTTTCCTGTTTCTTATAATATCTTAATCTGTTTTAGGTTTTCACATGCTCTAGTCTGTGCTTGTTGCAGATAGTGAAGGGAGGACTCCATTACATTGGGCTGTAGATCGTGGACATCTTGGTGTTGTGGAAATACTTCTTAACAAGAATGCAGATGTGAATGCCCAGGTCTATACCCAACCCTTTGGTTTAGAAGTTGAAAATTGTACAAGCTCATCTTTTATCTGACTTAGCCATGTCACAGATCACAGATGCAGTAGTATTGCACATGGTCCATTGTGTCATTCTGTGGATCATTCAATGCTCTATGTTATGCACTGATTGCGCATATGTGCTGGCACTTGGCACCTACTATTTGTGTCATTCTGTGGATCATTCAATGCTCTATGTTATGCACTGATTGTGCATTTGTGCTGGCACTTGGCACCTACTATTTGGGAAATGAAAATCCTTGCATATGGATTTCACATTTGCTTTGCACCTTGAGATCATGTTGATTCTTATGAACTCACACATTGTTACAACTTACAAGTCCACACATATTATTTTGCTTTAAAGTATAGTGTATTCTATGATAAAATTTGAGGCAATTAGTTAAAATTAGCTGCAATTATGTTTAAAGGCAATCGTACCAATTTAAAAAAAATTGCTTTAAATTTTGTTGTATCATGTGATTTTATCATTATCAATATTTGCTTCAGAAAGATGAGCATTAGTTTATTTGTGAGAGTGGAAATAATTGTACTTAAAATGGTAACTGTGTAACCCATAAATTCATTCATAGAGCTGGGACAAGTGTGGATTTTGAGAAAGGTGAAATAGGAAATAGCACAGGCCCTGAAAGTATATATGTTGAGGTTTGGATTGGTTCAAGAGATTTAAAGGTCATTTGGTCATCTAGTGTATATTACAAACTTTTGAAAAATTGAAAAATTCTTGATGAGTAGAGAAGAAGCTTTTAAGCATTGATATATAAGAATAAAGTAGATATCTAGTGTTGTTTGAACTTTGGAGAACTTGAGCTAATGAATCACACTATAAAACAAAGATTGATGCAAGTGTTGTTTAAAAAAGAAAAGTCTTTCAAGAAATTAATTTATTAACTTCACATGGTTTTTATTGACCTAGAACAAGTTTATGGTAGGGTCTCTAACCAATTATTATGATGAATTTTAGATATAAAGAAGATATATGGTAGTTAAATTGATCCAACTAATACTAAATTTGATAACAGATATATATGATAGAGTTGTCATTAGCTTTTTTATAGGTTGAATTACTACCAAGTCTCTTGTAACTTTGTATGTATATCAAGGATCTACTTTGTGTCTTTATCCTTTTTTTATTTTGGTTATGAATGAACCCTCAAGATAAACTTCCACATTATTTTCTTAAGGATAGTTTAGTTGGAATTAAGTCTCTCTTACTGCTTGAGGCAAATACTAGAAATTAAGGGTGTTAGACCAAATAATATTAAAATCAATTGTATAAAGTGTAATGAATTAATAGTTAAATTATATTAATAAAAAGTTTCTAGGATTTAAGTCTTAATTATCTTATATCTTTTATTCAGCAGAAATAAGAGACTAGTGAAGACATTATTCATAGAGTTAAAGGACTTTCTACTCATAAAGGAGGGCATCCTGAGTGTATTAAAGTGTATTAATCGTCTTGTGAGTTGTGACAAAATTTAAAAAGAAAATTTAATAAGATTTAGTAAGATAGTTTTATGGTTACCAATGCATTATGGGTTAAAGTGTTGGATAATTAGGAAACAACAGGTAATAAATTACTGTAGCTAACATGGGAATTTGAAGATGGATGAGAATACTAAAAAAGATTAAGCATTGTCCACATTCATTTACAATAACATGTAACTTTGATAAAAGATGGGATCAGATTAAATCATTTAAGATGGGATAGACATGTCCAAAGGAGAACTACAATAAATTTGTTAGACCGTGATTCAATAAAGATTAACAATGAAAATTTTATTGAAAACAAGAAATAGGATTTGATTAATTTTATTTTGGATAGTGATATTGCTCTACACAAAGCATTGCAATGAGAAAAGATTTGACATTAAGAATTCTTGTTGTTATTTAGTTTATGGCATGCTTTGTACGTAATAATGCATCCATGCTGATGCCTTTGTGTAAATTAGAAAATTCTGTTCATTATTCAACACGGAGTCTTGGGTAGTCAAATTTATGAGTCATTCAATTGTGTTTTGTATAAATTGTTAGAAATCAGAGACATTGATGGCCACCTGGTAGACTTCCTGAATGGAAAACTTGAAATCAGAGACATTGATGGCCCCATGCAAAATTTCTTGCTTCTGTAGGAAGCATAATTTGTATGAATAACATGCCTCAACTAACATTCTTTTATTTATAACACCTTGAACTCTCTGTGCTAATGTGTAGGACGATGAACGACAAACACCGCTTCACTATGCTGCTCTGTGTGAGCAAGAAGCAATTGCTGAGTTGCTCATCAAGCATCATGCTAATCATCATATTAAGGATGAGGACGGCAATTCTCCGCTTGATCTCTGTGGATCTCAGTGGGCTTTTATGGTGACATCAAATTAAACATTCTTTTATTTAGCGAATGGTAGAAGATCTTAGTCATTTACATGTATAATAATGGATTTATGTAGCTTCAAGCCCGCTAAGGAAAAGATTGCATTGACATCCACAGTTCATACATTCTTTCTGGCAATAACAGACTGGAAGTAGTTTCACAAGAGAAACATAGCGAGCCAACCGAAAGAGCTGCTTTATTTGGCTGGTGAACATGCTGCTATGCTTCTTGTTGTTTCATTGGCTTGACACGCCGTCCATTTTTTGTGTGAAGTAGATTGCTCATTCTAGTATGATTTAAAGGGTTTATTAGATTCCTGTCTCTACCAGCATCAATTTTGCGTAGCTTCCTCGGTTATTTTGGGGAAGATTACTATTTGCAAGCAGGAAAACATGCCCAAAATTGCTCCTTTAGATTGGAGTATCAGCTGCGCAATGGTATCTGTCCTGTCAGGTTGAATTTGTGACGTAGAAGAGAATTCAGTGTTTACAGAAGGAAGCCACAGATTGAGCTTGCCATTGAACTTGACATAACCCTGTTAGTGTAAGTGTTTCCCTGTGCTTACTGAGCAGAGACAAAGTGTCTCCCTGGTAGTCGAAGCGATGCATTCATTCTAATTGGGCAAAGCATATGATGTACTTAATGTCATCTTTGCCGTCAACGAATCTCTTTATGCTCGATTTGCTTTTTTCGCATGAAGCATGTATTCCTTTAAACGTTTTGTATATATATCTATGTCTGCATTATCGAATGATATCGCCGCAGGTACAAAGTATCAGGAGGGCTCTTGGTCGGGATGACTATGTTCCTTGGAATCAGCTTCGTCATCACTCCGCCAACAGTCTCGATTCCAGTCGGTGCCACGTCCAAAAGAAGAATGTCTGATCACGAAGGGTAAACGGAATTAGCACAGGAATCGATATAAGATGTTTTGAGGAAGCCATGAATTGTAATAATACCTTACGTTTCTTCGCCACCTTCTCCACTCAAAATGCTTCATTGCACCGCGGCGCCATATGCAGCAGCCTCGTCTGGGTTGACCCCCTTGTCCGGCTCTTTCCTGTCGAAGTAGTCCTTCAAAAGCCGCTGCACCTTTTGGGAATCCGTGTGCTGCCGCCCACGAGAACGATGTCATCGATTTGCCGCTTCTCCAGCCCAGCATCTTCCATGGTCTTCTTCACCGGCCCCATGATCTTCCTGAACAGGTCCTTGAAACGGGCACGCGTGAGAGGCTCCGGGAAATCCAACGCCTTCGTAGAGCGACTCGATCTCGACGCGGACTTGGTGCTGGTTACTCGAAGCTCTCTCGGCACGTTCACACTCCCTCCTCAACTTCCCAAGTGCGCGGTTGTCCTTGCTGATGTCCTTCCCGTGCTTCTTCTTGATCAATTTGATGAAGTACTCCATGATTCTCTGATCAAAGTCCTCACCTTTGAGAAGACGAGGAAGGAAGAGTGAGTTCTGTACAGAGTGCAGAGCACATCAAACTAGTCGGTAGAATGTTTACCTCCCAGATGAGTGTCGCCGTTGGTTTGTCAAGGCTTGCCATCCTTGTTCACACAATCTTTAATCTGCAAATCTGCAACTCATAAAATGTAAACCATCTACTAGCTTATGCTAAGAAACAAGGGAGTACAGATTCAAAAGCAAACTTACTTTCATCCAATGAGTCCTTGACATAAAAAAAATGGTCCGACTGCCTGATTCTTTGCAGCCTCACCAATCAATCTTTCAGAATCAGTGAAAGCCACCCAAGAAAGGGTAATACGATTCCCTTGGGTTATTGGCTATAATCTCCACACGACCCTTCTTGTAGACACCGACACAAGAGTAGGTGGTGCCTAGGTCTATCCCAAAAACCGTTCCCAACTTGGTGGTCTCCTCTTTAGCAATTGAGAATGCCAAAAAACACCACTGCAAATTATAAATCCTCTCCCTTAGATGGCTCAGAGTTCATCCATGTTCAGAAAACAGACTCGATAAAAACATAGGTAAATGTTCTGAACTTTAAAGTATCAAAATGAAAACTATACTAAAATTTCTAATATGTAAATGAAGAAATCAGATAATAGAAAAAACACAAGGCATTGTTCTTCATTCAATAAACTATACATGACATAATTTTTTCAAGAATTACAGTGGGTACAACATTAATGCAAATTTAATTGATATTTTAAGATAAATTTTAAGGCTCATCGAAAATTATTATGGTAAAACTTTAAACCTTTCGTCGTGAGTTTAAAATTTGATTCATAAAAAAAATAAATTAATATAAGATTTTTCATCTCGAGTGACTGAAATTGTTAGTCAAATAAAATATTATGGTAGACTTCTTCATGATCATATTATTGTTATAAAATTTTTAAAAAGTTTAAATTTGAAATTTGATCATATTATTGCTATAATTTTTCATTTGATGAACAAATTATAGATATTCTCACTAGGTCACTTTCATTTCAGAAGCATATTTATTTCATATTTCAAATTGATACATGTAATTATGAATCAAGAGTGAGTATTGAGAATTGATTCATAATTAGCTATCTTAGATAGTTATCATGTTTTAGATAGTTCTAATCATATTCTAAATAGTTATATCTAAGTTGCCCATGATTTAAGAAGTTATTTTCAGGAGGAGTTCCTACAACTAACTTAATTATAGGTAACATAAGATGATGAGATAGTTACCATTATATTCTATAAATATGATCATGATTTATAAGATAAAGGTATATACACTTGAGAATATTTTTATAAATATTCTTAGTTTTATTTCTTGTTTAATACTATTTTGATATTTTTGATTAAAAATAAAATTTTCAATTATATTATAGTATTATGTTTGTATCTGCTCCATCTCTAGTACGGTGAAGACAACGTAGCTCATGAATTCATGGTAAAGAACAAGGCAGCAGATTTCAAGGAAAAGAGTTACTTTTAGGGAGGTAAATCTGATAGTTAATCTACATATTACCTTGGGGTATGTAGTATGCACATGAAGACAGATAATTTTCAATGTGCTTATTGTAAACCTATATACGTTTAGACTAATGAAACAACAAGCTTATCTAATAAACATTTCCACATGCATGAATGGCCGACAATTCTGCACTAGAGAAATACTGTATGCGCTATTTGAAGTATGCTAAGCTTTGGAATAAAGCAACGGACGATTTGAAGGAGATGTCTGGCATAACTCATGTATCCACTAGAATATTGCATAAAAGATCTAACTATTGTTCAAGGAGCACTTCAAAAGCAGAACCCAGTGATCGAATGATAAAGATGTTCTTAGCATCAGGATATGTACAAGCAATTTTTCCTCAAAGACTCCTTGTTTTTGCTTTCTTGTTGTGACACGGATGTAAAAATGCTACAAAATATCTATGTAAATTCGGGTTACCCTAAGTGCAAACGAGGTAGTAGCTTCTTAAACAAACAAGTAGTCTTATCATTAACTGTAGGAATCACCGATGTACAGGAAAACAATCAGAACTATAGTCACGACAAGTCTGTGCACTGTGCAGTAAGTGTTGTATGAACATGCAATTGGTCATTTCAACCAGAAAATGTCCCTAAATTCTGTTTGTTTCAATTGCATCATCTAAAACATAGAAATTCCAAATACAAAACAGATTGTTCGCTGAAATGAAAACAGGTCACTAGCAAAACAACTGAAACTACAACAGCAGGGGGAAATGTAGTAGTTATCATGTGTTTCCAAAGGAAAACCTTGAAACATATCATTGCTATGTAAGATTCTCTTTGGATCAGCTTATAGCAATCTTTGGTTCTTGTTTTAGCCAAAATAATAATACGCTTAGCAAGAAACACAAGTTAACTTTGTGCTCATACATGCCATATGCAATGTAGTGTTATTAACCTCAACATTCATCAAAGCAAAAATGAATCAATGACATTAAGAACATTTTTTGCTAGTCTTACTACATTCATTTTAAGAAGCACGATAGGAGGCAATTCCAAGCATTCAAAAAGGCTTTTTCTCACAGAAGATCTTCCATTAGATCTAGAGTGCCGGAGCAAGCAATAACCAGCATCCATTCACCAGCACCACGTCTCAGAGATCGAGATCGAAGCAACATATTATATAAAAACGAGAAAGCGAAGAACAGATCAGAAGAACGCACCGGCGAGCAAGAGACCGAACGGTATCAGGGATCCGGTTTTCCACAGCGATCGATCCATCAGTGCCGCTCCCCTTTGGACCTTCCTCTCCGCCGAACACCGGCAAATCTCGATCTCCCTTTTACCCCTCGATCACCACCGTCTCGCCCCTTCGAAAAGTTATCGCTCTCTCGAGATTGCGAGAGCTCTGAGGCGATTCAAGATTGATTTATAGTGGGTTTGGTATGGCGATTTGAATCCGTTTTCGGTGACTAGGGACGCGCACAACATCTCATCACGCTGACGTGGACAATCAGGAACTCGCCATGTCATACGGTAAACCAATAGCACAAAACCATGTGTGCCACAAACAACTCGAAACGTCTTTTGGATTCTAACGTTACGCAAACATCGACCACTAACAACTCGACACGTTCGAGAATTAGCCAATAGCTTAGAGCCATGTCATTGGACCGACACGAGCCGTTCTTTCGGATCGTTAACGGCGTGAGTCCTTCTCGTGTTTTATTGGGTGGACTTGGCGGGCCCATATAAGCCCACTCAACGGAGGCCTATCAGAGATATAAAAGGCATTACTTTTCATGCCCTTGTTGAACATACCAAAGTAACCTACCAAGACTGTGGTTGGAGAGACCGTAGGACCCACATGCATCCCTTTTCAAATCTATTTTAAATAACAAGGTAGGCGAATGTGTGGATAATGGAAACTGGTAGAAATTGCTTTTCAACGTTTCAGACGTCTGACCGGATTTACAAAGCAGTCAACGGAAGAAACAGATTACTTGTGCATGCAATATATTAGCACAAAACAACATAAAAAAATTATTTATAATATCAGGCAATATCATGACAAGCAATTAATAAAAAAAAGTATTTAAATGCGAGCCGATAAGAAATTTATAGTAAACATAATAAAGACATTAAACAAACAAAATTCTTTGATATATCATTACCATTTTATGCTAAACAATAAAATCTTAAAAGGTATATTTGGAAACATATTTAAAATATGTACATATTTCAAATATAAATTAATATTTGATATATTTAAAATTATATTTGATCTGAGGAGGATGTGATGTATTCAATCATTAAGGTAACATTAGCATTTTAACATTTGTCAAGATGTTCATAATTTTTTTAATTTTTAATATACCATATAATATTATTTAAAATTTCGAAAATTATCAATATTTAATGGAACCCTAAACCCTCATTTAATCTCCCCTTCTCTTGATTTCTCCGATTCATTCTCTCGGTTTTCTATTTTTAAAAATTATTTTATATTTATTTATATGTTTAAATTTTTATTTATTATATGTCTGAACCCTAATTTTTTTTATAAGATTACATGTATTTTATTTTTATTTAAATAAAAATATATATTTACTTTTTAAATAAATATTAAATTAAAAAAATTAAATTTTGATAGCATATATTAAAAATGTTAGAAGAGTAAATTTATCATATAATATATGATAGGCTCTTGAAATATAATTTCATTAAATAACACTTATGTTAACTTACATTTAAAATTTAGTTTTAATGTAATATTTCTCAAACACTTAAAAGCATTTTATTATTACATATGCACTCAAGTCTTTTTCTTCAAATGCATATTTAAAATATAAATATGTCAAAAGTGCCCCTTCAAAAAGACATTATTTTTTCTCACCCAATTCCAAAAAAAAATTTCCTCTAATTGTTTATTGTGTTTTTTAATCCATAAAACACTACATAGTATTTATAAACACTATAAAGTATTTTTGTTTTGAAAACACTATACAATATTTTTAAAACAAAAACAATATATAGCATTTTTAAAACAAAAATACTATACAATATTTTTAAAACACTATATGATTTGGGCAAAAAGAATTTTTTGAATTTAGGGAAAAAATACATAATAACTTTTGAGGGGTATTTTTGAAAATTAAAAAAAAGGAGGTTATCATCCGAAAAAACCAAATAGAGGATTTTTTTTTGGATAATCGTCCTAAATAATATAAAAAAGAACCAAAGCTAACAAAAAAAATATTGGATAAAGAACCTCCAAAGTCTACGGTCCATGATTGATTCATAAAAACTTATCAGTCATCAAGATTGCAACCGCTTGATCAACGGCATGGATCTTTGGTGAGTTACTTCGATACACGAGTCGTCCGTGGCTGCCGACTCGTGGTCGAGACCGGGTAAACTCGAGTACGCCCGTCCACCCACAGGCTTATCGTTCACCGGATGGGTGTTTGGATCGAGGCTTTTGTTGAACGAAAGGAATCAGAGATCTGAGGCAGGAAACCGCGATGGAGACGGAGCGGTGAGGAGGAATCGAGGCGAGAGGCAAGAAACAATGGAACGCGTTATCAAAGCCGCACGGTCGTCCGGATCGCTTAATCTCTCCAATCGCTCACTCAAGTAACTGGTTCCTCTCCCTTGATGCCTTAATTTCAGCTAGCAATTTCATTCTGGTTTGGGCATTGCAGGATCTTGCTGCTGCTGTAGCAGTATCTATTCGATTTAATGAGAAATTTTGTCTTTGTATATAACTAGATCTGATCCATTTTTCTTCAGATCCTTAGATTTATAGAATATAGTCATTCGATCGTCACTTTTAATCCTGTTTCCGTTCTTTGCAATCAGAAAGGCGCCTTTTTTTTTTGTTTGGTTGGATTTTTAATAACATTCCATCATGATTTTATTTCTTTTTAACCGTTCCAAAATGTGGTAGGGAGGTGCCCGAGGAGATTTATAGAAACTTGGATTCGCACGGGGAGGATGACAAGTGGTGGGAGGTAAAATTTTCTCTTTTCTGATTCTGAGTGGGAGAGCCAAAGCTGCATTTGATTATAGCAGGAATTCACTCAATATTTTTTACAGGCTGTGGAATTGCAAAAGCTGATTTTGGCTCATAACAACCTTGAGGTGCTGAACGAGGATTTGAAAACTTTGAATATGCTGACTGTCTTAAATGTCAGTCACAATAAACTATCTTCGCTTCCGATAGCTATAGGAGAGTATGTATAGCTATACTTTTTGTTGTCTTTTAGTTATTAATATACACTGTTTATTTATGGCTACATGTTATTCCTTGTTAATCAGGCTTCCATTGTTGAAGGCTCTGGATGTGTCATTTAACTTGATAACAAGCATTCCTGAAGAGATCGGCTCTGTGACTTCTTTGGTCAAGTAGGCCCTTTCGCCTTTATGCAAGATTAGTAAGGATTTACCAAATAAAAGTTAAGTGTAACACTAGATCATCTTCTAGTATATATTTTTGCCACATCAGTACTGAAGAAACTTCTAGGTAAATCATCCTCTGTAAAGCATAAAGAGTGTCATAACCTGAAGGGCATACATGGCTTGGTGATGGGAATATTTGTGAATATCTAATTATCATAATAAACTCATGATAACTAAGAACTGTATATTTAAACCATGACCGGAAGCATTAATTAACGTAACATAGAGAACTTATTAACTGCTATATATTCTCACTTTTGAGTTGATGTACCATAACACATCATCTAAATTGGCATGCGCTAATTCTAGTTATGTAATGATGCAATAGCATTAATGCACAAAAGGTGATGAATCATTTTATTAAAGAAAATGATTAAGTCTGACTTTATGAACTAAGATGATGGACAAACTTTTTCTTTATATTCTAATATTACATTATTTGAGCATTTGATGTTTTCCTCTTAAATATTTTGTTTCAAGTATGTTATGCGATTTTGTTGGTGAAGTGCACCAAGTTGAGTTGAAGTAACAATTCATTCAGTTGATGCGAATTCTGGGGAAATCAAAACTTAAAAACTGCACAGTTTCTGTAGACATAATTCATTTTCTTAGAAAAAAATGGAAACATTTCCTGTTCTGTAGAACAATTTGCAAGATGCAAATAGTGTATCGGGCTATTTTGTCTGGATATTGGTTCATGATAATCAAGTTGAGAACTGATCTTCCGAATGTATTATATGTATAGATATCAACTATTACTTCAGTTTTAACAGATGCATTGTTCTTCTTGGTGAATTGGACTCTTGTTGAGATAGAGTGCATGTGTTATGATAAATTGGTCTATCTTCGAAATTTTCATTTTGGCCGAGTATCCCAGGGTCATTCTTAACATCACACTACAATTATCCAGCTTAAGTCAATGACAGTCTATGAATAAGTTAAACCCTTTAGGATGATATTAACTCTCAAATATAGGGCCAGCAATGGTCACGTTATTTTGAGATATAAAATGAGACAATCTCAGCATAGTGGAATTCACATATGTTCCATCCCTGCAGGCTAGACTGTTCAAGTAACCAACTTAAAGAACTCCCCTTCAGTCTTGGAAGGTGCTTAGATTTGTCAGAACTTAAGGTATTCCAGTATTGGGCATATTACATGCTTCTTTTCTCTTTCATTCCTTGTCTTGGATGTAGATGAAGAGGGGACAGTAGCAACTTTACAAAACAAAGTATAGTTTTGAACTATTTTATTCATTATCTATATTCTAACTAGATATTTATATGGCGATTTTTATCTCGTTTCCACATCTTGCGTTCTTTCACATGATCTTTAGGCATCAAATAACTGCTTGACGAAATTGCCAGATGAACTTGCCAACTGTTCCAAGTTGATTAAACTGGATGTTGAGGTAAAATTGTTGCAGTTCTTCAAGCTTTTAGTGAGTAGCTTTCATCCACATTCAGATAGCAGTCAAAATCTGTTAGTTCTCATATTATCTCAGGGAAACAAGCTTACATCTTTCACTGAGAAGATGCTGATGTCATGGACTCTGCTGACAGAAATCAATGCTGGTATGTAGCATTTAATCAGCTATTATGTTTTATGTTGAACTTTTCTTGTTTCCATCCAATTTTCTGGATCCTGCTTGAATATTTCCTTTAGTGTGCTAAGTTTCTTCTTTTGGTCTTCCTACAGCAAGAAATTTTCTCACCAGCATTCCAGAGAGCATAGTTCTACTTGTAAAACTGATCCGACTGGACTTTCATCAAAATAGTGAGTGACATCATCCAGTCTCTTGATAGCTATATATAAGTTTAGTCAGGGCATTTATGTACTTTCTGTTGCAGCTTTCTGATGCCCTCTTTTGTATATGTTTTTATCTCTAGAAATATCATCAATTCCATCTTCTATCATGGGTTGCTCTTCGCTTGCTGAGTTTTATATGGGGTGGGTCCAGTTTGCAAATTCATTATGTACTCATAACATCTTCCTTAAAAAAGTCTATTCTTTAGTCCTTATTGTTTCATGCTTGTTTATTTCCTTAAATTGCAGAACCAATTTACTATCATCTTTGCCAGCAGAGATCGGTGCACTTTCTCGTTTAGGGACTTTAGATCTTCATTCGAACCAGGTAAACAAAATAACTTATAGTTTGCAGAACCAATTTATTTTTCTATTTCTATTGCAATTAGTGTTAGTCTTTTTTGGAACATAGTTTTCTGTTGATAGTTCTGGGAGGTTTCTTCTCCACCTTGATTTCGAGTTCTTGTTAGAGACAACACCCTAAAGAATCAGGATTTGGATGTGATTAAGAACCTAAGCTATAGGTTTTGGCAAATTTAGATTTGTTAAGGAAACTAAATGAACTAAAGGAAATAAAATGGAAGCTCAAAGTCCAAAGGGTTATGCAGGATGTCATTGCAGAAAATTTGAAACAGAGCTGAAAAATATTGAGATAGCTAGGGAAGAACATAAATTACTAGATTCAGCACTACCCAATCTAGGCCTTCATTGTCACTATGCTGCATAGTTGAGATTTCTGTTCAATAGTTGATGATTGGTTAAACACGTGGTCCTTGGCAATGCAGATGTTTGCAATAAGCAAAACTCCAAGCTAACATTGGTTTATGCCAGTTCTCTTTTTTTGGTGTATATAAGCAGTAAAGTGAAGGTCTTTTTACTAAAAATGAGAAGATGTCAAACCATCTTATCTTAACTAAGTGATCAGCATGGATCTAAGTTTTCCAAACCAATCCTCAACTGCACATTGGAAGGTGTATGTATTCCCTATCTTCCAAGGTATACTTTTAGAAGAATTCTTGGAGAAGTTCATCATTAGCTTAACTTCTTTCGCCTATCTGTATACTTCTCTTTTTCATGTTATGAGCTGCATGAAATACTAATTATTTGATCTAAGAATTTAAATTTTGGCAAGTTTTAGCTGAAAATGAGACACAAAACAGAGTTTACTTCGGAAAATCTACTATGTAGCATAATTAAAGAGGTTTTACACCGCACTGGCTAGATATATTACTCAACCGATCTGGACCAAGCTATAAAAATTGAGTGCTGAACCATGGGATGAATCCTCCTTTTGTTGCTCCTTTATTTTTTAAATTCAGACAGCTGAAGAGGGAGAAAAAGATTAGAAAGCCCTAGTTTAAAACCTCTTTTGTTGTTTGATATGTTTTTTCTGAAGCTTGTTTGTTAATCAAATAATACAAATTCTGTTTCTTTTGTTCATCCTTCTGCATTATCATAGACTGTGTATTTAATTTTCTAAAATTGTAAGGAATTAATTAACTGATGGTAAGGCTACAAGAGTAGAAAGTACATTCTAAAATTGCAATTTTAATTTTTTTCTTTATACATATTGATGATGACTCTGTGTTTATACTGTTGGTGTCACCCTAGTCGCTGTTCTATTTTGTCCTTTTCTTAATTCTATAAAGTGGTTAGTCCTATTGCACACAAAAATATGCCTGCTAACTATCAAACTATACCAAGACTTACTTTTGTGGCATGCCTTCTTGTCAATAAAGCTAGGTTAGTATGTGTAGATTGGGATGAGTTTTGTATCAGCTTTGCACTATGTCGGCATGTACCCTGCCAGGCATTATCCTGGCCTTATACCTTCCGAATTGAACAGTTTATCACATGCAATACCTACATATCAATGACATTTTATTTAGGTTAAAGGAAATTTCTTGGGCAAGCTATAAAAGCTACGTTTTGCTTTTCCTTTTGGTAGACATGCCCATTTCCAATTGATATAGTAAATACCATAGACATTATACTAATAATAATATTCATCGTGTCATTGATGTATTTGATTTCACTCATTTTAGCTGAAGGAGTATCCTGTGGAAGCCTGCAATTTGCGACTCTCTGTCCTAGATCTATCCAATAACTCATTGTCCGGCTTGCCAGCTGAGATTGGTATGGTTAACATATTTCAGTTGTTATTGGTGTTTGGCTCTTTTGCTTTAGTAAGCTGTTTGCCTTAAACTTGCTATTCCAAGCATAAACTGCTTTAGTTACACGATTCTGTCTTAAATAAAGAATAATAGCTGTGTGAAGTCTGCAAATACGTTCTAGTTGCGATAGATGATTAGCCCAGCATATATAAGCATAGTGAGAGATCATGAAAGTGTTATTCTGATGGTGCAAGTAGCACCAAGTTTGTTTCTTATATTTGGTGAAATTTTCATTTCACACCCTGTGTTTTGGAAATACTATAATTGACACCCTCGTTTGTCAATAATCACTTTTGACATCCTTTAGTTTCAGACATAATTAATTTTCCCTTATGGTTAACATCAGTTCTTAAAGGGAGTTTTCTAGTAAATATTCCCTTTGACAAACCATCAAAACTTTAATGATGAAAATGCCTCGTTTTCATAATTACAAAATATTACAGAGTTGCATGTTCCATCTTCATCCTTCTCTTTTCCACTGTCCTACCGTCTCTCCCTTCTCTCTCAGGACTAGTCCATCCCTTTTCTTTGTCTTTTTTCCTCCTCTAGTCCTTTTCTTCTGCCTTTATCTTTCCATTCTTCTCCATGTTTTAGTGAAGTTGAGCACTTTCTCATTTTGTGGAGAGGAAGTACCTCTGTACACATGTTTAGCTATTAGAGATGCAGTATTGTACCTTCTAACAATGATATGATAATAATTAGCAATTTCTTCACTTTTGCTAGCTTGCAATATACTACCATAGACACATTCTTTGTTGATGGAATAATGATTATGGTTATGATCCAAACTTTTATATGTAATCAAACTTTTTCTCTAGGTGTACTATCTCTACTACTTCATGATGAATTAGTGGATGAGCTTTCATGATTCTGTTGTGTTTCATCACCAACTTGGCCGGCTACAATTTTTCTCATCCTCCCCCTCTCTCTCCCCCATCGCCGCACAAACCCCCCACCCACCCCACACCCCCCCCCCCCCTTCCCTCTTCTTTCTCTCTTTAATATTCATGGTTTTTATTGTTTTATTGAAGTGAGATTGACTTAAATTTCTAATTTATGTTTAGGTACAATGACTTCTCTAAGAAAGCTATTGCTGGCTGGGAATCCCATAAGAACTCTTCGAAGGTGTCAACTGTTTGGCTTTTGTTGTTTATCACATTACTTTTTATTTAATATGACAATATGTTTTATTCTGAATATATCTTCTGCTAGCTCATTAGTGTCTGGACCCACACCAATTTTGCTAAAGTATCTTCGGAGTCGGCTTTCTGCTGATGAAGGTAATGCCAGTTTCTCATGCAAAGTTGATGACTTTTACTATGCTAGTGCTTCATCGTCTTGAATGTCTCTGAGTTCAATTTCTTCACGATTGTAACCTTTTGCATATTCTTTTGTAGTACATGTAATGTTTAAAGTGCTGATTATAAGTCTTTTTTTATTTTTCTTTTCTTTGCCATTATGGTTCTGTGTATGGTTGTTGTGTAGAATCTGGGTCCGGGACTAAAACTATGAAGGATGATCAAATTGCCAGAGCAACTCGATTGTCTTTGTCTTCAAAGGTAGAGCTTGCATATCTGTTGTAATTGCTTTCTTAGTTGATTAATTTGCTCCTAGACTTGAGTGAAACTAAAATTTCTTATTGTTACCAGAACTAAGATCAAGATGCCTTCGGTGCTATAGCATGTAACATCTATTAAGCTCAAGGAATCAAATCTCTATTCTACCAATTTGGATCACCATACCTAGTAATTCTCCTCCTCTTCCTCTTCTCCCCACCTTTTCTTCCTGTCTGCCTCCTCGTCCTGCTCTTCTTTGCCTCGTCTCCTCCTCTTCTTCTCCTCCTTCCTTGCCTTCCCCCTTCTTGGTACTGCAATACATGCTGTATACTGACATACCATGTGTCTGTATGCTGACACAGCAGACCCATACTGGTCCAGCCATGGATCGTCATGGGTTCGATACCTGAAATGTAGAACCTTGAGTATTAGTATGGTTGGTGTCACTTATACACTCAGTCATAGACAACAATGTTTGTTTTCAACTTTCCTGTTGCTTCTTCCTCAAGTTAAACAGACGTCAGTCTCTCTTTTAGAAAGATAACAATATGTTACTTGTGGCACATCCTACTCTTTTATTAATGTGCTACTTGATCAGGAATTAAATTTGAGTGGTCTAGGATTGACCACTGTACCACCTACAGTATGGGAGACGGAAGATGTGGTAAGAGTTGATCTTTCCAAGAACTCGATTGAAGAGCTGCCAAATGAACTATCAACTTGTTCATCACTTCAGGTAATAACACAATATGATGGTGACATAGAATGTAGTTTTGCTTGATGTATCAGATTATTATCTTTGTATGTAATTTAACTTTTTGCTTAGCAAACAGTTAATTTAGACAGTCAAATAGTTTTGGTTAGTCACATTGTGAGTGATCTCTTGAGATTGACAATTTTGTCCCCCATCCAAAGCAGTTCTCGACTCTCTTGTTTACGAAATTCATCAAGAAAATCACATGTTTTCCAGAAAAGTCTATGGAACAATTGCAATTTTCCTTCTGAGAGCATAAAGAGTGCAGGGGTTTCTTCCTGTTGCAGCATCAAAGTGGTATTCATGTAATGATACCTGAACTTCACATGATATTAGGTCTTAACAGTCATAGAATACCGATCTAACCAACGATTTCTTATAAATAGATGCACAGTGATCTTAGACTTTCTATGGCATATTATTGCCTTAATGTGTTGTGTAGACACCTATTAAATCCAATTACAGATGGTTGTTTGATAGTTTCAACAGAGCTGACCTTTATTGCTTAATAGACTGGATTATCTGATATTCTATACTATATCTCAGAATATGCAGTCTGGAACGTGTTCACATTTCTTCATGTTCACAATTTGTATGAACTATATATTATCTTGTGATGCCTGGTCTTCACGTACTTATAATGTTGTGATGTTCGCTTGAGTCCTCATGTAAAACTTGTTAACAAATACTATTTAAATGTTAAATATTCAGGAGAAGAAAAATAAAGGAAGAATGATAAAAGATAAACATGAGAGTGAGAGGCATAGCTCAGTAAGATCGGTTGTCTTCCTCATTTTAATTGACCTGGTCAAGGTTTAAAATTTTGGTATGATACTGATGTTGACTTCATATCAGACTGGTATGGTGCTGTTATACTGGGTGGGCAGGTAGTTTACCACCTGGATTACCCAGTATCATTGGAAAATGATAAAAAACATCGGCCTATACAAAGCTACGAGTCTGTTAAATACCAGGTATGTATACTGGTGACTGATATTTGAGACCTGGAAAATGGTGCAAAGGTGATTTGGCAATCATCTTTCTTAGGACAACTCAACAGCCTGTTTGTTCTTAAGTCCTATTATACACAAAACTGCTCATTAAAGATGTTCTTAAGTCCTATTTTGACAGTCATCTGTTCAAAATTTCCCGTTTTGTTTACATTATGTAGTTTTTTGGATTTCAAGTATTCCTGCCATATATAATTCAAAGTTAGACTTGTACATGCAGGCCTTAACTCTGTCAGGTAACAAGATTAGAGAATGGCCGGGGGCAGTGCTGTCCACTCTTCCTAATCTTTCTTGTTTGAAGTTGGACAATAACCCATTAGTACAGGTATATCTGGTAGTGATTAACATTGCAAATAGTGTTGATGGTACCTTTTTTTTGTATTTGATTCTTTTGATGCTTTTTCATTAATACCTAGTGTTTACAGATTACACGCAATGGCCTCGAATCCCTTACAAATATCAAAATATTGGATTTAAGTGGCAACAAATCCTCATTGCCAGAATCTTTTTCATTTTCCAGCTTACCACAACTGGAGGAACTTTACTTTAGGTTATTAAGTGAATGGTTAAACCGTTACAGATATTTCAAGCTTTTATAATAAAAAGTGTATTTATATTGACTTCTTCTCCCTCAGACGGATGCAACTCAATGAAGTGCCTCAAGGCTTGCTGACCTTGCAACGATTACAGATTCTTGACCTTAGCCAAAATAATCTTGCCTCAATGCCCAAGGTAAAATCACCTTTGATATCTATATAAAATCACCTTTGATATTTATTTAATTATGATAATTCAATTTGTTTTTTTCTTGTTATATTTAGCCTGATATATAACTTAGCATTTCTGTTATGATTGATGCAGGAAATTAAGGGTTTAACTTCACTTGCAGAACTTGATCTTTCAGACAACAACATATCCATCCTTCCTCCGGAGATGGTCTGGCTGCTTTGCTTATCTAGCTCTTAGTTTACCTTAAAATATTAATGTTTGAGCATTATATATTGTGTTTTTGCTGACTGGTTATAGAATCTTTTAACCTTAGGTTCTGTTTGGTCATCATCAATGCATTATCATGTTTGGGTATTTTGGTATAGCCACATGGCTGAATATTGAACTCTATAATTTAGAGAGAAGCAGAGGCCAATAAAGTGTCTCACATATTGCGGCAAGCTAAGCTATGACCATAATCCTGATACATATGCTGGTTAACTTGGTCAACATTAGTCAACCTATTGACGTGATATCCTTGGCAACGTATGTTGAGAATTGAAGGAACAAACAAGAAACATGCACATTACAAAATTGAGATTTTTTTCATTGGTTAAAAAGAATATTTTTTATGTTGAATATTCTCTCTGCACATATTAGGTTCAATTAAGAAGGAGAACCTTAACAATGGAATACAACACACATGTTTGATTAGAGAGTTCCTGCTAACTATGAGCACATTTGGTAAATTTTTTTTCCCTTTTTTTTTCAGGGTTTGCTGGAGCCCAGTTTACAGGTTTTAAAACTTGATGGGAATCCACTCAGAAGGTACTTATGTCTTGTTATTGAAAAATGTTATTTTGTGTATCACTTACAAAAGTTTGTATATCTCCAACCCCATAAAACGATCCATCAAAAGAGCATTCTTACTCAATGCTTTCAGTCAGACCACCTATTAAAGATCATGCTGAATTAGGTTGAGTCACTTAATAACAGGATGAAGGGGAGGGCACAAACCTATTAATGATCCAGCTGCACCCATAAAAATAATTGTTGAGGAAATGGTTCTGAAAGGGGCCCAAGGCTCAGTTTTGTCTTTGACATCTTCTACTTGAAAATTGTCCCATGTTTTGGAAGCTTATTATAATTATTATTTTATTCTGATCATGGTTTGCATTACCGATCTGTACCAGTGTATAGAACAGCTGTCGGTATAGTACATACTGAGTTGTACCAAACTGTACTGAGCATACCGACACATAATACACTGGGGTGTACCAATGTATCACCCATATTGATCCTCTATCGGACTGGTATGTACCACCCATACTGAGCGGTACGTTTCGGTATGTCAAACCTCGGTCCTGGGAGATATTCCATGTGAAGCTTTTGTAACAGCAAAACCATTGGTTATCATATTGTGTTTCGATCTTTTGTATTGCAGCATTAGACGACCAATTCTAGATCGAGGAACCAAGGCTATTCTCAATTATCTTAAGGATAAACTTCCAGATCAGTAGTTTGGCAGTGCAGACACGGGCATATTTCCTGCCTTCTGTTATCATTCACAGATCAGATCAGATCGCAGCAGTCTTCCAGATGGCAAAAATTGGTCTGACAAGAAGCGTTCTGTAGTCAGCTTTTTCCTAAAGCAAATGGAAGGCCTAAAATGCTATGTACCAAATTTTACCATGCATTTTTGTCGCTCATTCATTTGACACTTGAGTGTGTTAATCATGCTTTGTAAGCTGTTCTTGTGTTGCTTGTTTCCGTAATACCAAGACAGACAGTTGATTCTGTTTGCATTTTCTTTGTTTTATCAGTTTTGTTTATGATTGGATGTAAAATGATGCATTTTAATGGATGAACAATGTATGCTGGCTTGATTTTGTTGTTCATCAATACCAAGAATTTGTTGTTCATCATGGACTCTGATGAGTGCAAGCTATGACTTTGGCCAAGCCATGACACTGCAACCATACAGCTCCAACTCTACTGGTAACTGTTAAGTGCTTTCAAAGTCTAAATGCTTTCCAGGAATCCCCATGTGACAAGTTGTAGTGGCCAAAGCTCTCCTCTATAATGGAAGGCTTAACACGGTAGACGCACTAAAACAATAGTTGTTGATAAAGTGTCTGAAAGTTGAGATATCTATCTTGTTCTCTACAATATGGTAAATTTCTACTACTTTAAGTTCTTCTCTTATTGTTGTTCATTTTCTTTGTGCAGTAAAAGCCATAAAAATAGACCAGCCTTGCTGCTCCCAAGCGTACTAAGATCTTGAAGCTGCTTGAGCTACTAATTTTCAGGTCTGAAGAAGCTGCGACAAATTGCTCTTGAAGCAATGCAGTGGTTGAGCTACTAAGATCTTGAAGCTGCTTGAGCTACTAATTTTCAGGTCTGAAGAAGCTGCTACAAATTGCTCTTGAGGCAATGCAGTGGTGGCAGACTGTGAAAGAGTTTGTAATCCTGTAGCAATCCAAGAAGATTACTTTGGGAGATGCTTGTGTGTCCAATCACATCTTCTGTGTCCTTCAAATGGAGCTCAACCTCTTACTCCTGTTGCAGCAGCATCAAACTAGTCATTGGTGACATCTTACATACCCTTAGAGATGATTAAAATGCAATATCACTTCATTTTCTACATATATTCTAATTTCTTTAACTTTTCCCTTCCTATAAATGTATATGTCATACAAACACAATTCTTTTGTTTGATGTAGAAGAAGCAGTCAATTGAACATTTGGAGCAATTAATGCAGCTCTTTTATTTGATGGAAGACTCATTCAGCTACAATAATACATGCCAATTAAAATGTTGCAAAGATTTGGAATCTGTCTTTCCTGATGAGATCAAGAAATGATGACAAATTGGCAGTCCATGGCAACATTAGTGTTGGCAGCCAGATTGCTGCAGTCCAGCAGAAATCAGCATGGTTTTAATAGATATATTAACACACCAATAATATGCTGGGATGAAGCCATTAAATAAGATCTCAATCCAAGATATTATATGTGAAATCATAAAATATGATTCAATAAAGAAGAAAAAAGAAAAAGATATTACTGAAGGCAGTATTATATCAGTAGCTATTTTACATATATGTACAACAACAACAATAATAAAATCGTAATTATTATATGAATGAATGAATCATTCATTAGATTAAAAATATTTTTAATATCAACTATATGAATGAATCATATTTTTAATTAGATTAAAAATATTTAAATCTTTATCTATAGGGATTAATAAAATCTTTTTTTATCTCTTTTCGTACCACTAAATATGAAAATTATAGAAATGTCTGTCTCCTCCGAGTTTACCATTGTATCAATACACTAGCAAGTTAAGATTGCTTTCTAAAATGCCTTTCTTGAGTAGAACTATTTTTTTTACAAATATTATTGTGAAAAGTTACATTCCTCCAAATATTATTCTAAAATGCACTTAAGTCATTTGACAGTTGAATAAAATTAAATTAACTTGGATTTGATATTGTATGTTGATGCAGTTGATACTTTGAAGGGGCATTTTTGCAAACTCCACAAAGGAACTGATAACTGATCACAAAAATACAAACATATGGAGAATATAACATGCATAAATTGAAGAACTAAAACAATCAAATCAACCCCATTTTCCAATCTATATAGCCTATGAACACAGTGTTTGACTGGAAGCAGATGCTGATGAAGGTTTTTGAGGATTACAAGAGAGTTGTTCTACTTTCATGACCAAATCAATCAAAGGATTCTTTTCCCTTTAGATTGTTTGTCAGCAAGATTGAATAAGTCAGAAGATTTTTTCCTTCATCTTATTTCCAATCATAATTAAATCCATCAAATGATTCTTTACTTGCAATAAGTCATTGTGCAGTTTACATTCCAACAAAGTGATTGCTTCATGTATTCAGAAAAGACATATTTAGGAGCAGAATGAGGTCACTAGTGCTGCAGAAATTGACCTTTCGAATAAGAAAACCATGGATGGATTCATCGGCAAAGCCATGATTCCCACAACCTCCTGTCAACCACCCCCCTTCTCAACAATGCGTCAGCTGTCGGAAAGGTAATAGTAGTTGGAGGAGAAAAATTGTCTCATTGGAAGCTCTTCTAGAGAAGAACAAACGGCAAAAGGAACCCTAAGAGGCGATATGGTTGAACTTTCAATCAATGAGCACATACATTTATGTTACATGTAGATAAGGATATGTAGAAAATTCATGTTTCTAGTTCAATTAAATATATTTAATTTTTTATTTATAGAATCCAATAAAATCTTTTTATGCCTTCTTCTTCCTCCCATCATAGCGCTCCTAATAATTGTTTCACGCCGGCTTTCCGATTATAGCACCTATAGATCTTCCAAGTCTAAATTCGTATCATTATACATAGTTATTCACGAATATTCTCATCTCGGTAATCTATATATTTTGTATATGTTATTTCTTGATCATCATAAAATTATGGATCTAATAATGATTATGTATGAAATAATTGGATTATTAGTATCATAAATGAAAAAGAATAAGAAGGATATGTTGGTAGGTGAATTATGCTGATAAATTTGGTAAAGTAAGAACTAATGTTCTTTGGTACCACAGAATGATTGCAACCTAAATGAAGTGGAAAGTAAAGGTGGTGAAGTGGAGCTCTCAAACATTTGTTTCTTGGAGAAAGAACCCAATGCTTATGAATGAAAACAACATGCCATCTTATTCCTCCACACAATCTTGTCTTCCATGTGATGAAAGGGCTAAGTCAGAAGTTTTCTTCTGCATGACAACATTGTTATCTCAACTCCATGATATCCATCTTGACACTTAACTTCTGGTGTGGAGTTTTGCGCCCACAAGAAGACATGACCAAGAAGATGACATAGTTAGGTAGAATCTCTCCATGAAACTTTTCTACCACAATTTTGTTGGCTTCAGAAAACTAAATGGATCTGATCCACTGCAGACTGGCCAACATATTTCCATGCTTACCTGGATTTTGATCTTGACATTTGGATAGTCTACCAAGTATATCAAATGGAGTTTTGAAGTACATTGCAAATTATTTTGACCTTCTCTTCACTCTCAGGTTGCTGATATTTTTTGTATACCAGATAGATCAAGATTATTATTAGCATCATGTGACAAACACAGACACTTTGGTACAAAGAAAAGAAAAATTGGATGTTAATTCTTCTAGAGATTTCATCTTCAGAAGTTTTTTTTAGTTATCATCATCACAAATCATTGTGAGCTTTGATGAAAACTTTTTCATTTGTAGATTCTTCAGCATATGCTGCTCATCCATTCATGTCTATGATGGGTCTTAAAAGGTAGAAGGAAAAGATCTTGAATCTGTTAGTAGAAAAAGGAATCCTACAGCTACAAGTAATAGAATGCAAAAAGGGAGGAGAAAAAATCTCTGGTCAAAGTTTGAAGTATGGTCAGTTTTCAACAACTTTTATTTGACAATTACCTCAATTTGAATAGAGGATCTGACTATATATTGCAAACACTTTCTAACCATAATTACTTCTATCATGATTTGTCTAATTCTTAAGTATATGAGATTATGAAATAGATTTGGACATCACCCGATTAGTATAGTCGAGGGTCCGAATCATTGTTCAACATCTTACATGTTTATTATCATCTTTTATCTTCGATGACAAGCGATACCTGTAAAAAAATATGGATTTGATAAATTTTAATCTATTCAATGACTATAATATGAATTTTACCGATAAGAGTTAAATCGATAAGAGTTAAGATGATTATATTTTTTTAAAAAGTATTTTTTTTTTAATCTTGATAAATGTAAATGAGTTGTAGGGTACAACATAACCAAATGATTATGATTGTTGAGACAATTATTTTGATGTGTAATGTACTATTAGTTATGATATAACTTATATTATGATCTTTGTATATAGGCATATATTGAGTTAATGCTACTTTATGGAACAATGGCAAATATATCACTAAGAAGGGTTTGTATGGTTGTGAAATATGAAATAGCCTCATTTGTGGTATTTGTTATATCAAGGTTGAATAAGCTTGATATCTTCTATAAAACCAAATGTTGGACCGTAAGAAGTTTTATCTATTTATGGAATGTATTTATTATGTGTTTGATGCATTAATGTGAGTCTATATCCACTCAATTATTGAGATGCATTAATGTTTACTAGCATCTTATTTCAATTTAATTTCCTTAGAAGCAAGCAATGTTAGTCATCCTACATATACAATCTTGGCTTGTTAGTGTACTCATTAAAGACTAATGTGGATGCAATTCCAATCAAAATTGTAGTTGTATCAACTTGACTCTGATTTCATCCATTAGTTACATTGATTTATTTTAATTCTTAGACAAAGACAAGTTTAATCCTATTTTTGTCGCTTATCTTTAAGCATATTTCAATACATGAATAGTTTGATTAACCAAAAGATTCATATTTCATCGTATCACAATCTTTCATACTCATCGAGATACACTTTATAAACCTCTCGATCATTCGACGTATTTCTTTTTTTAAATGGTAAATAGTAAGGATGAAATTTCGTCGATCAATAATCTTATACATTGAGATACACTTCATAATACTCTAAATCATTTGTCGTATTTCTTTCCTTTTAAATGATAAATAGTAAGTAAGGATAAAATTTCATTGATCAATAATCTTACACCATGAGATACACTTCATAATACTCCAAATCATTTCACGTATTTCTTTCTTTTTAAATGGTAAATAGTAAAGACATGATTTATTAGTGTCAATATTCGTGAAATGTAATCCATAGCTACAGTGGGAGTCGAATGGAAAAGATGAGAGCAAATCTATGGACGTCACGGATTACAAGAATGTGGTTCTTGTGCTCGTCTCAATCCTAATCGGTAGATTCTTGTCTCGTATTTTTAAGTAAGGGCCCCACCAAGTACAGATTCTTTGAATCCATCATGTTAGATTTTCTCTGATTTTTATTTTTATTTATGGTACGTAATTGCTCCATAAGATATGCTTTCGTCATGGTCTATGAATTTTACGTAGCATCGTGATTGAGATCGAAATCAATCAAATGGAGTCACATTGCTTTTGATTTCATGAATATGAATCTTTAAACTACTATTAATGGGCTGTTTCTTGTCCACCATACGAAAGCTCGTTCGTCGATCCGAATTGTGTCTCATGATCTATTGGCATACATGATGGACAAGAAGAGATATCGAGAAATCTTCAATTGTTTGTTTTCTCAATGATTTAGTTAGTAATATTTTCTTTTAAGATTACTATCTAAAAACAAATAGAAAAGAGATTAAAAATAAAATGAGTTATTGTAGGATTTTGTTTATAACTATGTTAAATATCGTTGGATGAATTCCCGAAAAAGTACTTCTAATTTTAAAAAAATTTTACACGACATCTCAATTTTTAAAATTTTTAATAATATATAAAAAGATTATCTTATCCAAGTTTTCGTTCGATCCATCGTCTTACCTCCCTCTTTATCAAGGATTACGATGGGTGAAGGGTTACGAGTAGACGTGAACCCTTAGTTGCCTACGCCTTCACATCCAAGTTGGCTTATACGTTTGGTCACACCTTCGACTCATCGACCATCCCTCTTATACCCAAAATAATCATCCGTTTACTCATCCTCCTCTATCGCTCATGATCTCATCATTCTTTGTAAGTATAGTCGAGCTAACTTAGACAACACGCAAAGTCAGCTAGTGATAGAGACGACGGTAATCATCGATAGGATAAAATTATTATTTATGAAAAATTCTTTCAAAATTTAAATTTCTATGGTAGAATTTTGCAAAATTATAATTTTTTTTCTGAAAATTCCTCCTTGCATTCACACGTGTGGGTTGCTAGTGGCACGTCGAAGCCACGCCGTCGGGACCTTATCAGAAAGGCAAAAAGATGGGCCCACGAGATACGGACGAGTGGGTCCCGCGTCCCGACCACGACCGAAACCACGAAGCGGGAAGGAACGAGAAGCGAAGCGCACGCGGCGAAGCGAACGGTGGCGGCTGTCGACCACCGCTCGTAACGTGGACCCGATACGAAACGAGACGACCCGCAATCACCGCCACAACCCCGCATCGCAATTATAATAGCAGCAACAACGGTGGCAGCGGTAGCGGTGGAAAGCAGGCATCCCATCGGCCTCGACCTAAGCCGATCTCTCCTCGTTCCTCCTCTCCCTCTCCTCCTCCCATTCGGGTTTGGTCTCGGTTTGTTCCCGGTGGTGGTGATTTGGGAGGTCAAGTTGATTCGGATGAACTGAATCTTGGTGATTGGACAGGATTGACGGGGTTTAAGGAAAATATTTATTCGGATTTGTCAATTTTAATGCATTAATAGATAATCGAAACCGGAAGGCTGCCTCTTTCCTTCTTTAGCGTCTGGAGAGTGGGAGATAAGGAGATCATAAATATTTATAGAGTGGGAAATCTCCTTTCTTCTTCTTGTGCCGCAATTGCTGTTCTTGTTTGGTCTCTAGTCGTGCTTCTTCTTATTTGTGTCGTGTTTATGGTGTTTATTTGTGGAACACAAGATGGAGAAGAGGAGTAGAGAGGTAAGAAAGGGAGGCCTGTTAGAATAGTGAGGCATAGGGAAAGGAAACGATGGAGATTACTGCGCGAAAGCACTCATCGAATCTGCAGTCTTTCCTCGCTCATACCACGCCTTCAGTGCCTGTTTATTCTCTCTCAAAGGTGCCTCTTTTTTTTTTCGATTTTCGGTTATGTAAAGATCTCCTGTTGTCATTTCAGCAAAGTCACGAGGTTCCTTTTCTCTTTTGCTGTTCTTTGGCGACTACCATATTTACTTGTATTGATCTGGCAAGTTTTCTTTGAAAAATCTATGCTTCAATATAATCTTCTTGCCTTCAGATCAAACTATGTCGTTTCATCTCAATGGACCTTTCTATGCATAAAATTTAAATGGATATGAAAAGATTGTATGGTGGATGGATCGATATTTGGGCGTTTGATTCTTGTCTTTGCTTGCGTTTCTATTGAATAAATTAGGCTATTTCATAGTTTTGATTCTCTGATTTATAATGAAGCCAACATTTTCATAGGTCTCTGTAGTCTTAAAGAAGAGATTGGCAGACATGAACAGTGTTAATATCAAAAGATGACAATTCTAGTTTTTTTTATTGTTATGGGACCGATGTTGGAATTGTATTTTCTTCTCTTGTTGCAGATCAATTAGCAAATTCGGATGCCTTTATCTGACTTCCATTCCTGAAACAGCTTCTTTGTATTTCTTGTGATTGTTTGGTTAATTAATGGCTATTACTTTTATCACTTCTGAAAAGTTCTGGTATAACAACGCAGCCGAATACACGAGACAATAACGTTTGGCAACCAACTGGCAAGGACAGGTCGGAGTATTTCACCCTTGGAGACCTCTGGGACCAGTATAGTGAGTGGAGCGCCTACGGTGCTGGTGTTCCAATCGTCCCTGACAACTATGAGAATGTAGTCCAATACTACGTTCCATACCTATCTGCTATCCAAATATACACTAACAAGTCTCTTCCTTGTTCAAGGTCAGTGATTAAACCACTGTTATGGAACAGTGATGCTGCATATGATTCCAATCCTAGGAAATCTAATATACGCTGCATTTTAATTTTCTTTTGCAGGATTTCGCTGGAAGAAAGCGAGAGTGAATCGTTTAGTGATGACAGTGAGAGTGAAAAGATGTCCAAGTCATCATCAGATGCTTTGTCAGAAGATTCTGATGTTAGCCAGGAGAGTTCATTGCATTCAAAAGAAACCCTGGGGCAGCTTTACCTTCACTATATAGAATATGGTTCTCCTTATAGAAGGATACCCCTCGTGGACAAGGTATAGATTTTTGTGCCAATGATTCTTGTACGCTCATTGCTTTATTATGGTTCATTCTATTTTGATGAGTTGAAACTAAATTATTTTTAAACCTGCATGTCTATTTGTTATCTTCATTCATTTTCCCTTAATTGCTGCTATATAGGTAAATGAATTGGCAGAACATTTTCCTGGTTTGATGTCATTCAAGAGTGTGGAAATGTCACCAGCTAGCTGGATGTCTGTTGCCTGGTATGTCCATTTCTTTCCTTTGATATTTGGAAACATTGGGAAGGTCTTTAAAAATCCTGGGTTATTGGGTTCACTTTGGATCCCATGGCTGAGTTAGCAGTGGTATAGACTTCTTTAGTCCATAGGATGATGATTGCATAGCACATGAGTCTTTCATTTTAGTCAATTATGTATTTACTAGGAATTTACTGACATCTGGAGGTTTCTGATTGAGTTGCAATTTACTGACATCTCTTTCACCACAAAGAGATGGCCATTTCTATTTCTAATTCCTACTATATACTTTGCATAATCAGGTATCCAATTTATCATATTCCGATATGTAGAAATGCTAAGGATTTATCGGCATGTTTCCTGACTTACCATACTATATCTGCATCATTCCAAGGTATGCATTTTTTTCTTATGAAGCCATTAGATGATCAAAGCACTTCATCCCTTTGTTCTGTAAATATGTTATTTTATAATAGTTGTTTAGAAGTCGTTTGGAACGTGCCTTGCAAATATATTACTTCTCTTCTAAAATTATTTGCTAGGAAATGGTTGTGTATCAGTATCTTGATATGCTAGCATAAGTTCTCCAAACATGTCATGGTGAAGTTAACACCCGATAAGAAAACATGACACAAATAGGAAGAAAAAGCTTCATCTATTGCTTTGTACAGTTATTAGGGTTAGGAAGCTTTTTCCTGAATACTAGTTGAAATTGACACAGATACCACATAAATTACAATGAAAGAAGGTGTTATATTGAGTTAAAACTTGTTCAAGACTTTCTCACTTGATAAACAATTAAGAGGATCAAGTAAGTACTGTCTATCCATAAGTTCATCCAGAAGATTAGGGCTATTCAGACAGAAAACAATCTCTTGCCCCTGCACAAATTTGATTTGGATGCACCAGCATGAATACTACTATACGCACCCATCCCACGTATTGCTACAGGTCGGTACTGATTATTGTGTGCTGGACCAGGCACTACCAGTTCAAGTAATTACGACTCTATTGATTTTAATTTAAAATATTTTTTTAGAAAAATTCTTAGAAATGAATCATATATGCTTTTGAGCCCTATGATAAGTCATATCAAGAAAATGTGTGCAAAAATCTTGTAAGGATGCTGGAGTGAGGAAGTCGATTTTGAGTAAAAAATCAAAACCATAAATGTCCAGTGAATAGTAGTACCAAAAATCTAACTGTACTAAGCATGTTGAAGGTCATGATCCCTAATATAAGACAGGTGTAGATTGAAATTAGTCTATACAACTCGTTGATGATGTTCTCATGGCCATTTGAAACAGGTCGTACTTGAAGTGAATTAGAAAGAGTCGCAGACTTTTGGAGCAGTATTGACCCCTTTTCCATGAAAACTTTGGTTGTTGTGGTAGTATCATTCATGGGATCTAAAAAATTATAAACTTGATCACCAGCTACATATACCTCCCGTGGCACCATGATATTCATTTTGGTACTAGTATAGGAAGACATTACATAATGACATGTTATTGAACATATTTTTAATGCTCGTATGTTGTTAATTAATTGTTTTATTTTGCATTTTGGACATTTTACTTATGTTTTTATTGTTTAAAATGTAAGAGGCACATAATTAAGTCAACATAATAAAAATTTTATGGTGATCGGCTGGTATTAATGCTTGACCGTACTGACCTGGTCAAGCACTGGTGCCAACACTAATGCTTGTATTTCAATTTTAAGCCATGCTTGCCAGTGGCATTGACATGCAACAGGTTATTTTTAACCAATGGCACTTAAATGCTTGGCATGTTTTGTCCATTATTTACATAGAAGAACAAATAGTAAGTTATGTGTCATTGTTAGCCATTAAAGTGGTGCTGTTGGCACTTAAATCCTTGCTATACATTTGGTCCATGTTTTCTTAGATAGAAATCAAGAAAGAGATAGATGGTATGGATACCTTTTCCAAGCAATATGTATTTAGTAAATAAATTACTGAATTGGCTCATATAGAAAATCAATATGAATGTTGCAAAACATTTGCTGTTGGTGAGAACATGACTCCATTGCTTTATCAAGAACTGCAGATGATTGAATACTCTGTCCTATTAACTAAGGTGCATTTCCTCAGAGGTACCAGATATACCTTTATGGTTATTTATATCATGTCAGTAGCAAAACCTGAAATGAGTAGCTATAACTTGTATTAGAAAATTATGTGATATCTGCCTGTTACAGCAGTTAAAACATTACTGGAAAATTTTCAGATGCATTTTCAAAATTGGATGTTCCATTGTGTTGATGTTAGTACATTTTCGTTCTTTTTTATTCTTATGTTCTACAATTCATCTCATGTTTTTTAAGAATGTTTTCCAAGAATTCCTAGTCTCTATTGTTCATTTGCATTCATTTCACATTTTTAAGCATGGGTTCCTAGAATTGATAATATAACTCGTGTAATATTTTTCTTATGTTACATATATATTTGATCATGTTTGACATGTATGCAGTAGAGTAGTGGCAAGGTACCTGTTATTATGCCATCTCTTAAAATATATGGATTTAGACTTCAAAGATGGATTAAGGTACCAAGCATGCTTGATGTCCTTATATTTGGAAGACTACCTCTTAAAAGTGCCAACAATTTTGTTCCAACAGTTCTTTGTAGCTGTTATGCTGCTGTGACAGTTTTACTAATATCATCTAGTCTCACTATATTCTTGTAATGTGACACCCTTGCAGATAATGTTGGACATGTGGAAAGTGCAAAGGACTTCTGTTCTACAATATCGAGAACAAACCGAAGGGAGCAAAAGATAGGGAACAACTCAATTACTCTGTCGCCATTTGGTCTCTCCACTTACAGAATGCAGGGGAGCCTATGGAGAAACTCAGGAACTTCAGACAACGAAATGATAGGCACCCTCTACAATGCTGCACAATCCTGGTTAAACCAGCTTAGAGTTAAACATCATGACTTTGACTTCTTCACCACTCACTCAATGTAAATAGTTCCCCCTTGTAAGTTTTTGGATGTCACCATAGCATCACTGGGCTGAAAAGACTGTATTACTGAAAATTCTGTCTTCAAATAACGTTGACAGGTTATGGTGGAATCATCGGTTCTTTTTCGCTAAGGAGCCGATGGTACACTGAAAACTCTGGTTAAAGAAGGTTGTGGAATCATCGGTTCTTTTTTGTTAAGGAGCTGATGACACACCAAACTTGATTGTAGGATTTGGTTGTAAAAGTAGACCATTTCGGATTTGGACATTTTGGTTTACACTACTATAGAGTTTCTACCTGAGCCCAGAACAGAAAAAGTACATTTCAGCTACATTTGGTCTCTATATTTGCTCTTCATAATCACATTTGTGCTTTCATTGTCTCTTGATGATCATCTTTGGCATGTTGGTTAATCCATCAAAGGTGGCATTAGATACACCACTAGAATGCTCTTTCTATTTCTTTCTCTGTCAAATGGTCTTGAAGCAGCTGCCACAATTGTTTAGTGGGGTGAATTTAAAGTTCTGCTCAATGGTGAGCTTCAATTTTAGGCAGATTCTACTTTATATTTCTTGCAGCTTATTCAGCAACAGATGTCAAGCTACATCATAGCAAATATTTGTGTTGTGGTTAGGAAGCTTTCCACAGAGTATCAGGATATATGGTGATTATAGATAAGATTATTATTACAAGAATTTGACTAGGACTATAATGTCCTACTAAAATTGGTATGTGCATGGGATATACATGGCTTATGGTTTGTAAATTTATTGAGATGCAGCTGGTGAATAAAAGATTTAATTTGGAACTCCTATTATTGTCTCTCTATTTTCTCCCTTTGCTATGAATATTCAAGTTTCATACCTTTCAAACTATTTCCCAATATGGTTTTATGACAAGATAAATGATAATCTTTTGTCATGAAAATGATGCGTTTTATTTTGTACATCGGGATGATGAGATAGACCGTATGAGAATAATATAAAATGTCAAAGCTTGCAAGGATCATTATGCATGGAAATAATATAAAAGGAGATCACATGAATTATTTAAGATTTTTATTTTTTTTAAAAAAAATTAATTTAGGAGAGGATCTTGGAACATAAATATACTTTTGAGCTATAATAATATCTAAAATTTGAGAGTTGAGTCGAGATAAGATTATCTTTAGAGAAATTTGGTTAGGACTAGAAGTCTTGATAAAATATGTAGCTTGGACTTTGTGAAGGTGATTGTTGAATAAAAATCTTAAATTAAAAAAATATTATTTGGGGTACCCTATCGATCCTTAGTTGATACATATCGGTCGGTACTGGTGACTCAAGTTGATATTAGCGACTCCAAGAGAAAGAAAAAGGAGAAGAGGAAGGGGTCGTGGAGGAAGAGCAAGAGGAAGAATACTGAAGAAAGAAAGATAAAGTATAAGGAAGAGAAAAAGGAAAGGAAGAGGAGACGCAAGAGAAAGAAGAATGACACGCAACAATTGATGAGTGAGAACAAAAGATGAAATGCACAAGGAGGGCTCACATTCGAGCAAAGAGAATGAAGCATATCCATCGACAACACATGATGGATGGTAGGCCACAACAGGAGACAAACATGTAAGGAAAGCTCATATATAAGTTCACAAACAGCTACTTCACATAAGTTCACAAACAGCTACTTCACATAAGTTCACAAACAGCTACTTCACAAAAGTCATGTCATGTAGATATCTCCACAGCAGCAATTTGTGGCAATCCTGTTTTCTATGATTATAGTGTATTTTTTATATGATCTATAAAGTTTTGGGATGGAGTTTTTGAACCACAGCAGAGTGGTAGAAAAGACTTCTTCCAAGAGCATCAAACATACACAACAGCAATGATTTGTTATAATAAGATCTAACAGACCAAAATATTTCAAACATCTTGACCATCTGACCAACTCCTGTTATATGAATCAGGGGAGCAAAATCAGCAAAAAAGGCCAGGAACAATTCCTTTGTTCAAATCACTCTGAATACGAGTATCGAAGACTATGCTGTTTCTGATTACATAAAACAATAAAGCCAATAAGCAGCTCCTATTAACTCGTACAACATTATAATTGATTTTGTAACATAAGCATAAAACCGTTTGAAGTTTCAGGATCATGATGATTTAGTCCCGGCCAAGTCCTCCAACGTTAGGTTCAGAGTGTCAACTGAACCTTTCTTCACCTCCTCTCCTTGTGCCGCCAAAAAATCCTCGACACTACCCGGTTCGCCAAACCAACCGAGTCGATCTGCAATTAGGTGAAGATTATTGCATCCACCACAGCGAGCCACCACCACTCCCTTTTCATATGATTCACGGCAGACTGTCTTCACTGATCTAGTCTCACAGACCTTGCATGTAAAGATCATGGCAAGATCATGTCTCGTGGATGCTTTTAGGCTAGAGAAAGCTCTATACTTAATGTTGTTCTCCTCATCAATTGCACTAACTGTTTTGATTGAGTTGGAAACTGGTTTTGAATCATCCTGACAAGATTTAGAATTCTTGTCATCTTTATTGACTATATTAGGTGTTTCTGTCTTTGTTTGGACACCTCTTATGCCCTTAGCTAAACAGGAACAACATGCATATCCTGCATCAACAAATAATTTTTATGTTTAGTACTATGAATAATCAACTTCATCGCAGAATGTAAAATTTCTGACATTTAACAGGAAACACCAGGAAACATGATAAAAGTTGACGAACTAGAAAGGTTGTAGAATTATCTAGGCCGTCCCAAGGGATGGCTTATTAGTAGCCAATGCAGAAAATATACATGCACAATTAGTCTTTCACAAGAAAGTACAATATTTTATCTAAATTCATATATCAAAAAATATTATGATGTAAAACCTTAAAAAGAAGCCTATGTGAAGGAACACTGACATAGTAATATGTCAAAGTATCATATAGAATATCTATAATTTTGCAATAACATCTTTTAGTGTTCCTTTGAAGATAATCACAGTACTACGAAAATAACAACAAACCATAATGTCCCAACTCTTTGAGATTGGCTAAATGAATCCTTTGTGCCCATTGAGCTCTGTACCGTAATGTCCCTAATAAGCAGATACTATTTTAGGAACAACGGAAAAAAATAAAAACATCTCTTTGCAGCAATAGCTTTGTGGCCTCCTCATCCACTGAATATGGATTACCACATCAAACATAAACTTAAATTTGATGTTTCTTTATTTTGCAACTCATGAGAAACTCGTGCAAGAACATCATACTCATCGAACAACTTCAGTGATGTATGTTCTCTTTCTTTCACTGCTATTTCTCAAGTTTTTATTTTCTTTGATGTTGACACTTTGTGATGAACAACATTAGGCCTTCAAAGCTGCATTTGTTGCCAATAGGTTGAACCCTCCTTATGCTTTATTCACAAATGGCCAACTTTGTATTCTACCCCCGACAGAAATATCAGATCAACCAACCATCACCTGGAACCTGGAAAAAGAAACTAATCCTACCAAATAAACCCATCATATTTCACACTTCAGGATGGGGGCAAACTAATGCTTTGTTCCTGGGGTAATCCAATTCAAATGTTCATGACAACCTAAATTGATAAGGATTTTGATTATGTTACCACTAACCCGACAGAAGCTGTTTCTAACACTCATAAACTAAGCAACCCCATGAAAACTTAATTCCACACTTCAATTCATTCTTATCTGTCTTAAACGAGCTTTAGCTCCAACAAAGGAAGCATCATCAAATTTCTTGAAGAGATGCTAGAATAAACCAAGAGGCGAGCATTCACGATACAGAAAAAGATAGAATAAATAGTCAATATTCCCGTCTAATCGTCATTCTCAAGCACCAAAATCTCTCGACAGAGTCTACATACTACTATCTCCTACAATTACTTAAGAAGTTGAACAAGGAAAACGACGACCCATAGAGCGCCTTCATGTACTTCCAAATTGATCTACAAAACATTAAAGATCTTTGGCTGAAAATAATTACAAGAGGGCCGAAAGAATTGCGACAAAAGTTCGAAAAAACATTTGATGCAAATCTGGAAGAGAGATTCTTGGATTAAAAGAGGTACCTTGGGGAAGAAGGTTTTGGGATCGAAGACTTCGATCCAATAGAGAGGTGAGCCGCCTCTCAACCAACCGAGCAGTCGAAGCCGCCATGGGCAAAGGCAGAGGGAGGGAGAGAGCAAAGATCGATTCTTTCGGTCCTCGCCAGATCTAATAGACCGCCATGGATTAAACCAAGCCGACACCGGTCCGACTCCCAATTTTAAGCCGACAACGGCCCGACCCGGCTCAACTATTTAAATGCTTCTGGAGGTGTCCTTTTCGTCTCCTCCCAAATCCGAGCGAACACCAAAACCCCAGAGATCCTGCGGCAACCAAGGAAGAGCAAAGCCAGCAGCGAGACGCTGAGGGCTCTTGGGGCGGCCATGCGCCACAGCATGGCGGGGCAGCAGTCGATGGATTGTATGATTTCTCGTATTCTATAAATCTCTTTCCAAGTAGGACATCATCGTGTGGTCATATACATCGTTCTTTTAGGCTGTTTCCTGAGGTAAATTGTATGTTTAATTTAGCTAGATAATTAGTTAGCATCCTGTTAGTATAATATTCACAGGATGTGGCTTATTAATTCAACTTGATAGCATATATGAATTAATATTTGATTTTTTAATGGTATAAGATTTGAATGACAAACATGTAAAAACCCTAAATTGAGATATTTTATACTGCAAAAAAAAAGTAGTGACTTGGGGGTTTGCGTATAATCGCATAAGATATTTGAATGACATAAGATTTTTTTGAATATTTTTTGTTTATGAGGTGATGATTGAAGATGGAGTTTTAAAAGTTATTTTAATGGTTCATCATCCTGATAAAAGAATGATTGCATCGAAAGTTGAAATTAGGTTACAGATGTAGGGAGATATAGTTATCTACAAGCCTACAACAGGAAGTTTTGTTCTGAAAAGGGAAAAAGTGAGGTGAATGATTTTGAGATATAGACAATTGTAAAGAAAAAGAGTTCTTTTTTGATAGAAAGACAAAGAAATGAATGCTTCTCTCCAAAATTAAATATCATCATTGGTTCACTTCCCGCCATTCATGATGTATTGGTTATTTATTTGTATAAGTGTTGAACCAAGAGTTTTTCTCTTTTTTTTTTCTCAAGACAAGCTAAGGTTGAGAAGAGGCTATCCTTGTCTTGCCCATCTAAAAGGACCCGACAAAACTCAAGGTTAATGGAAGTGTAAAATGATGGTGAACCATGAACTAATTCATGTGTGTAATTATGATATAACCCCACAAAACATGAGGTTAACAGAAGAGAAAAATGACGGTGAACCATGAATTAATTTATGTGTGTAATTATGATGTATTTTTCAAGTCGATCAATTTTTCATGTTTTGCTACAAGAGACACAAAGTTGATAAAATATTATCACCAAGATAATGACTATTATGTTAAATGGATTCCTTACTGGAAAATATGTTTCTTTTAATATAAGTTATATGATAATGAATTCAAGTTTGAAAAGGTTTTTTACTTAAAAAAAATCCTTTCGTGGTCAGGGACTTGTTGCCCTATAAATACCTTATGAATCTCAAGGATTTTATCAGGTATAATCTTGGAACTTTCTCTAGTTGATCCAGAAAAGTTATGATAAAAATTTGTCTTCAAGGTTTATGTATTCATACAAAAAGTTGAGTATGAGTTAAGTCAAGATAGAGTGTTTTTCTTCCAATATTTTATTATTCTCATATGAAATAATCAAATTTTATTCTCCATGGATGTAAGTAAAGGTGATGAACCATACAAATCTTTTTTGTGCTATTTCTATATTTGTATTATATTTTGTTGATTCTCTTTCTTGTTCTTTTGGTACCAGAATATTCTTTTTCTACGCTGGGATCACTATTTCCTGCTAGGATCAACTCTATGGTGTAGTCTGGTTGTATTAACTTTTCAAACTAACACATCAAATAGATATCTAGAAATTTGGTATGTTCTCCTTCTAATTATATTTTTTACTTTCAATCTTTTTGGACAGGTTAGGTGACATTGCTGAGCATCTACTAAGTTCCTCCATCCCTTAAACCAAACTCTCACCAATATGAAACAAAAACCTGGAATTGCTGGTGACTGGCATGAACCCGTGATGCTTCTCGCTAAAATTCCAAGCCAGGAAGGCTTCAAGAATGGGCAAAAGGACGGCTGGCTTGATTGCTGGTGGGGGTCAAGATAAGTGGAGGTAAAAACAGGTGGTTTTCAAGCAGGGGAGGAGCTTGGCTTCTCTCATGGCTTTGTTGATGTTTGGAATTCAGTGATCTAATTTAACCCAGTGGCACTCTCTCATCCGGGCTTCAGAAAAAGCATCCAACAGAAATTGCTCAGAAGATGATGGATCCAATCAGACCAGTATCTTTAGGCATTATGGATTACATATGCAACATCACACTACACGTCATTCTCATGGAACTATTGCCTAAGCTAAATGAAGAAAAAAACTTCAAAGAACATCTGTTCTCAGACAAAGGTGAGCTAAATCCAGTGAAGACAAATAGCCTTCCACTCAAAACTTGGAGCTGCATCAGCATATTCCCATGGTACACATCTTCTTCTCTTCTAGTTCTGTAGCCATTTGTTTGGACTGCTTTCCCGTGGCACTGCGAGTGTTTCCTGTGAATCCAGCTCCTCTTCCTCCTCCTCAATGGTGTCCAACATCTGCGGAGTCTTGTGCTTGACAACTGCGATCAGCTTCGGTGGCGCAACCTCTGTGACGAAGTGGAAGCCACAGCCTCTCACCATCTCTGAAGCAAGGATCGAACGCCGCAAGATCAAAAGCTGAACAGAGAGGATTTCAAGGAAGGAAGAACACCGAAGTCTTGATATCCTAGTGGTGCTCTCCAATTACCCACCTGCAATGTATTTAAATCAGCAGCAGGAAGAGATCCGAGCGCTTATACTAATTTATGCCCACATGATTTGTATGTGCAATTTACAGCCACATGATTCTGAATCGTTTGCTTGGCAACCACGTCTGTGCAATGTATTTAAATCAGCGGCAGGAAGAGATCCGAGCGCTTATACTAATTTATGCCCACAAGATTTGTATGTGCAATTTACAGCCACATGGTTCTGAATCGGTTGCTTGGAAACCACGTCTGTGGTTGTCATTGGGACACGTGTGTCTTGTGCGATATAAAACTGAAGTCACGTGTGTATCAAGTATTAATCAAAGAGCCTGCACGATTGTCACGTGTCGATCAGCATTTCACCAAATGTGACAATGATGGATATTTTGAGGTAATTATTGGTGCACTCTTTCTTCTTACACAGTGCTGGATAGGAATTTAAATAAGATTACTATTTATATATTTATATGTTTATATTTATATTTATATTTGTGTACGTCTTCCTCACTTATCTTAGTGAAAATTCATCATTTATCTTTTGTGTGTGTTAGTATATATATATGTTTCTTTTATGTTATCCACAAAGACTTTGCGGCCCTAAAAAATGGTGAACTAAGTTTTAGTTTTCCTTTTACCGCCACCGAGAGGGGAAGGAAGTGGGTGCGAGTGTAATTCTGGAAATGGCTCTTCGAGGTGGCTTCCTGTGCCCTACATATCGGTTCCCAAATCCATTCTCTTTCACCAGCAGGAGCCGAGATGCCGGCCGACGCTTTGCCGAGAGCGCCACGGCCGCCGTCGCCGGTCGTCGGAAGCGGCCACAGAACGTGGAGGGGGAATTCTTTGTAGGTAAGTTGGAATTTGAACGTGGAGGGGTAATTTGGGACTCATGACTTGTTTTTTAATCTTTGTTTGTTCGTCCGTAGATCACCTGTGCATCGATTGCGATACCTGCCGTTGGATGGCTCCGGTGAGTGATCGAGTTGATGACAAATTGCTGAACCTGTAGTATTTGATAGTTTTGGTGTTTATGTGGGGTTATTTGTATGCAGGAGGTTTTTACGCGGGTAGATGACTTGTCTGCCGTGACCAGACAGCCGAGCTGCGAGGAAGAAAGGATTAAAGCCCTCCAGGTAAGTAATTGTTAACTCCCTGCTGCAAATAAATAAAGTTTCTTGTGATCCTGGTAATTAATCAGGTAGATTTTAGGCAACTAATTAGTAAACTTCTTTTCTGAGGGAAAATCAAAGGACTGGATAATTAAGGCATCCTTTCTTTTCACCTTTTATATCTGTTCCTCAGAATTGTCTTGAAGGTAAAATTTGTTGAGGACCTACATTAGAGAGTTGTGAGATTTTGACAATAATGAACTTGAGTACTGGATATAATTGATCATCTAATTCGTTGTGATAAGTGAACTGTACTGATATTCTTGAGTTCATTTAACATAAAATAGAGTCTCTTAACTCGCTAGGGCTGGTCCTCAACAATTTTGGTGTTGTGTGATAAAATCTTGCTACAATTTGTGGACCAACACGAAAGAGTTATGATATTTTGATGATAAATGAACTCAACTATTTCAGATAGTTGTGTCAGTTTGGATTTCACTAATGCACACTAAAAGAAGTAGTTAAATAGTTAAACTTATTTTCTGGTAAAGTAATAAAGGCACTTCCACTACTTATAGACTTGCTTTTCGGAAGTCAGAGAAAAACAGATCTTTGCTCTTTGGTGGTGATGTGCAATCTTAAATGCCTTTATCTATCAAAGGAGGAAGAAATAAAAAAATTATACAAATTTTGGTTAACATTTTATGGTTTGCAAATTTTCTTTTTTCTTTGCTAAAGCCAGGCATTATAACCCCGAAATAGTTTCACATAGATGGGCATGAACTAATGATCTTAGATATAATTTAAGTTGTGCCACAAAATCTTCCCCAGTCAATTTATGTGCCTTTTGGGAACATTTCTTGGTCATTGACCTAAGAATATGGCAAAGAATATTCTACTCTGCTACATAAGATTCTGGAAGCTTAAGACCATTCAAGTAGCAGACTTTCGGAAAAAGTAGCACCGAAGAGTTTTATGCATGGAGGCATGCTCCTCTAACTTTAATCATTATATTCAATTGCAGGCATTGCTTTCTTGTCCAACCAGCTCAATACACACTGAGAGGCCCACAAACAAGATTCTCGAAGTTCAGAAGATGTTTCCTCTTCCGATAGATGAGCAGAACATCCCTGTATGTTGCTGCTTTGATTTTCTTGTTATCTGCTAAATTAATGCATTGATCTTATGCTGTAATGTAATATGAATTTCTGGTGCAAAGTTCAAATGTGAAACTTTTGTTGTTATTTTCCTCTATAAATCCTCTCTCCAACCAACCAAGTCAGCAAAGATGGGAGCTACTTTATACTTGGCTTGATATTGTCAAAAACTTGCTCAATACCTTTTACCATTCAACAACTCAAAGTCTAGATTGAAGCCTCGAACCTTTGTCTGCATTTTTTATTCAGTTATGAAATAGCAAATGATTTTAGAGGAGGGAAGGAAATTATATAATACACAAAATACATGGTTAATCTTGTAATCCTAGATACCACACTCAAATTACAAACCACTATATATATATATATATATATGTATATATATATATATATATATGTATATATATATATATATATATGTATATATATATATATATATGTATATATATATATATATATGTATATATATATATATATATGTATATATATATATATATATATATATATATATATATATATATATATAATGTGATTTGATTTCTTGAGTAAAAAGTTGCCTTTGAAAATTCTGTTTCCACGATCATTGGAAAATTCAATTTTTAACCGTCTGCTTCTATCAACTTTCTACTTGATTCAATATCTGATGAGTTGAGATACTTTTTCTAGAAATTAGAATGACCAATAGGAGAGAAAGTTAAGATAACTGCACCTCTTTTCAACATTTATTATTGCATTTTGTATAATTACTCACTAATGTGCAGGGTGTCTATCATTGTGGTTATCACTCTGAGAGATCTTATGGTGCAACTTCCTACTTTGTCACTCACCCTGAAGGGAACATACTTGTTGATAGGTAATTAATCTCATTGCAGAACCAAATAAAATGTTACTGGATGATAGTAACTAATGCTAATGCAACCACTTCCTTAATACATAGATCATGCTTCCCACCTTCCCAACCTGTCCAACAGAAAAAAGAAAATAAGAAAGAATGCAACAAACAAAATAAACCTAATATAAAGAAAAAAACAACACCCTTTATCTAGTGCCTGTCTCATAAAATGTGGAATCACATGTGTGTTAACCACAGTTCTTCTGATGAATAGAGGCATTATAATAGTTTTTCTATGTTTTTGACCAATCTTATATTTTATGTGACCTTTTAACTGGATGTATATTACAATATTAAAGTTTGCAATGTCGCAATGCTAAGTTAATTCTTAATTACTTGCCAAAATAAAAAAGTTAATTCTCTAATTTTCATTTGGGTCATGGACCATCCACTCAAATTTACAATATCTGATTTTGAATTTCTCAAGGTCCTTCTGGACAATATACCTGACCAAAAAGATTTTGTCACTTCCTATCTCACAATAATTAAGATCTTGAGGTATCAGGAAATAGATAAGGATTCTTTTATTATTTTAATTGCTATTTTTTTATGAAGTTATGAGTCACTTTGAATAATATCATAGATACATAATCAAAGGAAGCTGTTTCTTTCTGGCCCTCATTCCTTCATTTTATGTGCCAATCCAGGCTCTGTACATGGGAGAGGATTTTTTTCTATTTTTATTGCAGCATATAAATAGAAACATCAACATAGAATATTTAACCACAGAAAGGAAATCAAGTGTTAAGAAGGTTACTCAGACGTCTAATAATGATAAAATTCACTAATATTTACTACCAACTCACAGCAGATACTGCAGAATAACAATATAAGAGATCAGAAATTGAACAAGCTTGAGGAATAAAATGATTTTTTTCTAATGCAGGCTTTTTCATTATCTGCCATTTTAAGACCCACAAACTGAGATGCAGTTTCTTTCTCACTTAATTTTAATTGATACCCCAAGGTCTTAATCCAAGTTAGCCTTGGATTTAATTTTATTGTGCAGAAATTTTGTTGATGGTGAGCAAATATCCTTTCCAATACCAAACAATTTCCACTTCACCTAGAGTGTCTTGTTACAAGCTGCTGTGGTGTAAATTGAGGAAAATTTGATGAAATTTTATAATTTATAGATTTTTATAGTTGCATTTAGCTTGTAGCATTCTAATTTGTCACTCATTCATATTTTTCATTTTTGACTTTTGATGCAATTTGCAGAGCTAATTAATCTATTGACAAATCTTGCTACTTGTATAGAAAGTAAGCTAATCAGAAGACATGGTTATTCTGCAGCCCAAGATTCACAGAGAGATTAGCCTGCAACATAGAGATGCTTGGAGGAGTTCGCTACATGTTTTTGACTCACAAGTATGTTATTGGAAATCTTCAAGTACAGAGCATTATTGAGGTTTGACAAATGTCAATCAGTGCCCAATATATAGTACGGCTGCATTTGGGTGAGCTGTATTCCTCCTGCCTGTTGGGCACTGGCATTGTCATTTCTGCCTCGGTTATATTATTCCTAAATTTTTGTTCAGAATAATTAGCATTGAAGAGCAGGGACTGTTACCAATTTATAATAACAGGGATGACGTAGGAGATCATGAGAAGTGGAGCAAGAGGATGCGATGTGAAAGAATTCTCCATTCAGGCGATGTAAGAAGTTACACCTACACAGTTCTTTCATTGTAGTTGATATTGTAAATTCCATTAGTATCAGTTGACTACACTTGTAATCTCATTATCAACTATGCATAAGCAACGTTTTCTGGATGTGTCTATGATGATGAGGTATAGAGGATGATATTAATAGCTCTTCAGAAAGTTTAAATGAAAGAAACAAAAGATATAAAATTAAAAACTGGAACTGAAGGCTTTCACTGCTAAGGTTGTAGATAAGATAATTAAAAAGCAGCTACAGTGTCTACTAGGGACAGTTTTGTTTGTCATTTGCTTTCTTATTTTGTGCATTTGGCTGGCCGAAGAAAATAATGCTTATCCGGTCTAGTTCGATAAATATTAATAGCACAAGATCCAGGAGTCAGAGTGTTGGTGTCCATGAATTGAGGTAAAATAGGTGTGTGGATTTGGAGGAGGCTCAGCCTTAGCTCTGTGATAGAGATCTTATATTTGTCTCAAACCTGGTCACTGAGGATGTGTCTACAAGGTGAATCTCCTCACTATTATAGCCTTATTTAAAAACTTGGTCATTAAAGCTCCTGATGCTTTGGACATTCCAAATTTACAACTGTCCATGTGTATGTGCTATATGTTTATAGTAGACTGATGAAAATGAAGTGATTGTAAACAAATTAGTGTTACTATGCACATCCAAGATAGTGGCACGAGGGAGTAAACTGTTTTTTTCAGAATAAAACAGTTTCCTATCTATGGTCCTTGATGTTGCAGCAGCTACTTCTATTGGCTTACAGTTTGTCATGAGACAATGGAACGTCAATGCGCTGCACCTATGTGTGAATGTTCTTATATCACTACATGGTTACACAGAATGAAAAAAAAGGTTCTGTAATCTTTAAGTGCACAATTCATTGCTAACAATTTTGAAGTGTGGATACATCATGCATGTACTGTTTCCTTTTCAGTCAAATACATTTTTTAGTTTGTGCGATTGGTCAGATACTTCTGAACACATTACTACATTAGGACATGAGTCGTCTTGACATGTTTGATTTAGATGCCATGTTTATACTTGTTATGAATGAGATTATCTCCTTAATGTTATGAATTTGAAGTATTTTTGTGAATGATTGTTCTGATTATATAATGAATAAATTGTCTGAACTGCACTTTACATATAATATGTGAAATAATTATCAAAGTATAAGAGGCATAGGCCTCTTAACTGTTGCGTCTATTTTGCTCCTCGAAGATTAGCTGTGTCAGCATGTTTGTATGTGATTTGCATCATAGCTGGTGATACAGCTATTCATTTTATTTTTGCACTATTAGGATTTTGATGTTCAGCTTCTTGTAGTATCAGAATTTTTGATGTACAAACTATCTCTATTTTGTAATTGCATCAGGTTGAGATTTCTACTGCTGATGTAGAAAATAAACTTTGTGGGGATGGCCCCTGGGATATTGCAACTGATCTTAAGCTCATTTACACTCCAGGCCATACTGAAGTAAGACCCTGAAACGTAATATGTAGAATCTATATTTACACTTACTGTACTTTCAGAATGTTTAAGTGCCATGCAGTGAACCTGTATGGTTCACTGCATAAAAATGATCCCTTGTCTTCACAGATATTGCATACTCAGGATATGGTACTCCTGCTTCTGATGTGGTTTGTTCTGTTCATTTATGTAATGAATTCTTACATTTTCAAGTAATCTACGAAGTGACATGATATTTGGCCTTTTCATTTCTATGTTTTTTAGTAGCTAAGGTAGAGTTAGAAAGATAAAATAATCATAAGAATATTTGAACCAAGCTAGAAACACAAGTCTGTAAGTAATTGTTTTATACTTCGAACTTTGAAGCTCTCCCATTTTCATAGGTTTTCACGGTAGGTCGTCACTGCAATTATTGTAAATTGATATAGTCTTGGCTTACTTGCACGGAGTATATCTAGTTATTTTATCAGAAATTACTGGTTGATTTTCAAGATTAGCAGTATCCAGGTAGAACTTGGTTTTAGGCTTGTCTGACAATCGACTTGGTGCTTGATTATGCCATTCATACAGAAATGACCTAACTAGACCTAAGTAGTGCATGTTTTATTGATTTCTCATGCCTTTTATACCACACAGGGTTCTGTTTGTTTGTACTACAAGCCACTGAAGGTGTTGTTCACCGGGGACCATCTCTATGGATCAGAAGAATCAGATCTAGCATTTTCTGTAATATACAACCAGCAATCAGGTACAAAATCAGCAAAGAAATGATTACTAGTATGTTGACGTACAGATAAATGCTTTCTCTTCATTTTTTTAATCTAAATGAAATTATGCCGTGGCAGTGAGCTTGCAACTGAAGAGTATCAGGAAACTGTTGGACTTTGACTTCGAGTGGATCTTACCAGGTAGATGTTCTGTTGACTAACTAAATCAACTGACTTGCACTTGATTATTCTTCTAGTCACTGTGAAATTTGGGGACGAGCTAGGAAACCTGTTACTCATATCTAATATCATACTAAAATGACCATCATATGACTGTTCTAGAACAGTTCTATAAATATGAAATGATGGAAGGAGTATAAGCCCCCAACAGCATCTGTGATGGAGCCTCACTGCAACATCCTTGGAACTATCATGTTCTTTCTTCATGCATTTTCCAATAATCTTTCATCGTTTGTTGACCAAGTAGCTACTATCAATTTCAGGTCATGGCCGGAGGGTGACATTTAGAGACAATCAAGAGAAAAATTCAGCTTTAGAAGCTTTCCTGGCCAGGCAAGAGCCATTGTATGCATAACATTAGATGTTTTTGTATATATAATGTATTATATATTCAGCATAATTTTCTTCAGATGTTTGAGTCTGCATGTTTAGTACATTAACATAAGTTCCACTAAATGGCAGTACATGCTATGAACATTTGAAAATGAGATAAAGCATTTGACATGCTGATTATTTGTATGACATATCTTTGTGAATGATGATTTAGCGAGGATCTAGAAATATTTTCTGGTACATAGTGATTTTTATTAAATTTATTCAATTATTACACAGTATGTGTTGTTGTCTCGTGAGCACCGCATCTTATTAACTAGAATATATATATATATATATATATATATATATATATATATATATATATATATAAACTTAAAGAACTTACATGAACGTCATTATAATTATGCTTCATCAAACTTTTAAGTATATTTATTATAATAATTATTGATGATAATATAAATGAAAAATACCTTTTGAACCAATTATAATGCTGAAAACTCTAATTATGTTTTAAAGGTGGAGGCAGTGCAGGGTAGAGGTGGAAATTATCATTTATGGAAAAAAGAGTATTTTGTTAAATTTTTTTAAAGTTGAGATATTCTATGAGAATTTATCAAAGATAAGAGTTTTCTCTAAGAATTCATCTTTTTTATTTTACTTAAATATAAATAATCATATATGCTCTATTAAGATTCTCTATGAGCAAATATCTCACCGTTTGAAAAAATATATAAAAAATACTAAAATAAAATTATCATAAGCTTTTCTAAATTGCATGAACTTACAGACTATAGGTGAGAAAGTTAATTTGTAGAAAAAACGCATTAACGCCTTCAACACATACTATTTCTTAATCATTAGAATGTCTCCTTAGATAAGGTTTATTATTATTTTCTCTAAAGCGGGAGAGTAAGTTTGAAGTGGCAAGGCACACTAAAAGCTAATAAACATGGACAACATCATGGCACTCAGAAGCTTAGGAGGGACCCATTGGGTAGGTTTGAAGTATGCCAGATGCAGGAAGTCTATAGAAGTCATCACAAATGCACCAAACCTGCCCACTGAACCCCTAACTAGCTTTTCCAATGTCTGGAATGTTCTTCTATGTTGGTCTGTGAACTGTTTGACCATACTTGACTGGCTTTTCCAATGTCTGCTTAAAGTACAATTCTGTGATTCTTGTTTATTGATGACATTGTCCATGCGAGAGAGAGAGGCCATGGATCCAATATTGAAGCAACTAATCTCTATTATTGCCTACAATATGTTCCAGTTGAATGAAGCATGCAGCTCTGCCCCATCTGCCAACAAGTTTCATCTACTTGAGTTGTTTTGATGCATGACTTTAACTACAAGCTTCAGCTTTGTAGCTTCCAATCCTTCTTCAATTTACTTAAAACTAAAAGTTAATATGTGGAAATTAAAATGTTTTTTATTGTAGAATATTACAGTGCTTCAATAACTTTGGTCAACATTTGTTCCCAATATTTATTCGTAAAATTTACATTGATTGTTTAATTACTTCTTCTTGCAAGTAAAATGTAAAATACACACCTTATTAGAAAACAGGAACCGTATGTGTACCTTTTCTTCCATAAAAATTGGATTTTTAGGGCTGCGGATTACTTGGTTCCGCATCCTGTGCCGTCTTCGGCCCGCGCCCCGCCGACGCTGACCTCGATGGGGAGGTGGCGAGGGCGGCGGCGGGGACCACCAGGATCCGACGGCAGGAGGGGCAGGATGAGTGGGACCCAAGCCAGGTGTCAACGCAGACGACGTGGAAGCCGTGGCCGCACTGCGGCAGGACCCGGACCTGGTCCCCGTCAGCGAACTCGGCGAGGCAGATGGGGCAATCGGAGAGCTTCCCGCTGCCACCCGGAGCGGAGGAGGAGTCGAAGGAGAGCGTCGGGAGGGAGCGGAGGGCCTTCTTCTTGAGACCCTTACCGGTCGGTCGAAAGACGGAGGAGGAGGCGGCGGCGGCGGGAGAGGGGCGGAGCCAGGCGCAGCGAGCGACGAGGGCGAGGCCGAGGACGCAGATGAGGGCGCAGAGGAGCGCCGCGAGGATGACGATGAGGTCGGAGTCGACAGGGAGGGGGTCGGGCTGCCCCGCGGCGTGGAGGTTGTCGGAGGACTGTAGAAACCTCGACAGAGAAGGCAACATCATACCGGAGTGAGTCGCGAGCGAAAGAGCGGGGAGCTTCGAGGAAGGTGTAGAGCGGGCACTCGTTTATATATACTGAAGAAGGGCGATTTGTCTGAAAAGCCCCCAAGATTTGGACTTTTCCGAAATTACATCCCTAAGAATATTTCAACTTCAATTTCTTAAAATAATATAATTATCCTCAGAGACAGGTTGCAGTCTAAAATCTATTATTATTTAATAATAATAATAATAATAATAATAATAATAATAATAATAATATTATTATTATTATTATTATTATTATTATTTAAGTTAGACCGAACAAAATAGTATTAAGCCGAAATAATTAAAAATATTATAATTGTTGTAGGTTAAAATGTCACCAATTTTAGTTATCAATCTTATTGTATATTTTCATATTTCATAAAATAATCCATTTGAGAGTTTGGATAAAGATAGGGAGTATTTTGATATACTTTAAATAATTTAAAAATAAACACTTAAATTTGATTTAGGTCCATATATTTCAATATAAAAGATAACGAATTTATAAAGGTTTTAACATATTTCATAGTAAAAGATGATATTTCATAACATATTTTCCTCATAGTCCTAAATTTTAGTCATCATAATAAAAAACATAATAAAAAATTTGAGGCTTTTATTGGGAAATCAAAATATTAGCGGTTAAGCAAAACGATGTTATCACCCATAGAGAATATAATTGAAATGACCAAGAAGTTGAACTTGTGTTATAATTGGATCAAAATAATATTATGTGACATTACAATATTTATGATGATAGGTATGATAGATTGTCTATACTATAAATATCGAAATCCAAATGATCATTAACATTATAAATTCAACATTAAAAATAACAGTAAAGCAAGAATGAAGTATCGAAGATATCAAGTAGCTTAGTCGATAAATACCGATTATCGTTATCAAGATTTTGGGATCAAATCTCATATCACCACTCACACACACACTGTAAGAAAAATAAAATATCAATATGAGAGGAACTTAGACCTATATGATTCCCCCAAATTAAGAACTCAACACAATCAAGTTTAAGACATAGCTTGTAGCACATGTTTGGATAAAAGATCTAATCTTCATTGTGACATGTACTTTACAAGATCGAAGATAATAATTTTTTAAATTCTTTAAATTTCAATTATAGAATGCTATTCTCATTATCATTATCACATTGATATGTTGTGATAATAAAGACAAGAGTTGGGAGTAGGAGCAACTTCCACGCTATTGCCATGCCATCTCCATTAAACTGCCACTATGAGCTTTGCAGCATCAACTAGTGGCCATTGTGGGGAGTGCACAATGGTGATCGATGATGTCGACCAACATGATTGCATGCATACTTTGTGCGTAGAAACTTCAAGTGACCTCTTTGATCCATCAATAACTTATTCCAAAGCGTCGAGGAGATACCATCCCATACCAACTTAGAACAATATGCTCTCTCCACGAAGAAGACTTCGGATCAGCTTCTCTTACCTCGTCTCCATCTAATTTCATTCACATATTCTACTATGATTTCTTAGATAACCATAGCCTATAAATTCATGATCATGTGCTGAGAGTAATTTAGTTGTTTCTTGCCGTATTTCTTTCTCATATTAACTTCAATTGATTGAAATTAGTCTAGACATTTCAATGATTAATATATTATAGTATAAGTGATATGTTTCATATCCGAATTCTCGTCTTCTATATCATTTAATATAATAAAAAAATTAATTAAAATTATATTATTATAATAGTAAATAAAGATCTCAAGTATCAGTAGTCTCAGTAGCACTAGAATGACATAAGATAATAATGTGATTGGCCAAGGCGGCTCAAGCATCAACCATGGAAGATTCCGCCGCCACATCTAAATGGATTGACCATTGAATCGAAGTAGCCCAATCCAACCACGCTAATTTAGTTTCTTAATTAATGTGCTAAAGTGGGATGATGTTTTATGCACCAAACTTGTCCTCATATGATGGATGACTCCAAAGGAAGCAATCAACACCACCACATGGTTTATCTTTTAGATTAGTTGGATAATAATAGTTGTTTTTCTTAAGAGCATAAATTAATAGAATATTTTAAGGATTATCTAAGAGAATATTCTCACATTGCTAAGAAAGGAAAGAAAGAGTTTGGTTAAATAGGGCAAGAATTGGGTTGAGTTAGTGTTCGATATGGTATATACTTAGACTCATCATTATTTGATTTTTAATAATATATGTGTTCTCTTAATTTTTCCTTCCTTTTCGAAGGTATATGAATTAATAATGATCCCTTAACTACATGGATTATAATTAATGGTGCAAGACAAAGCATTTTAAGGACATAGTAATTCAAGTGATAGTGAAAGATATAGCGCGGTTTATACAAAGAGATCGAGTTTGGCTCGTTGTTAAGGCATTTGAGCTCAATCCAACTAACCCTAACCCATCATTATTTGTCTTCTCAATATAGCATATATTCCTTCTATTAATATTGACGTAAAAAACTCAATTTGTTTACTAAATATATAACATTTAAATAATAGTTTTAGTTGTAATATATGAATTAAAAAAATCGATAATATTATCATAATCATAATAAGTTGTTAAAAAATATCAATAGTCAATTTATAGGTGATAAAAATCAGCATTGGAGTGACATATGTGTGTGCGTATATATAGAAATAAATACAAAATTAACTTATTATATTGGAGATATATATATATATATATATATATATATATATATATATATATATATATATATATATATATATATATATATATATATATGCATACTTTCTTTACCTTTCTACAATTAAACACAATTAAAGTTTCTTTCCTCTCAACAAAACAGGAAAACGCCTTAATGTTTCTCTTCTTTATGCCTTTCCCAATTATCTTGTTACACATGAACATAAGAATCTTCATAAACCAGTCTATGTCTTTTAATGTGAAAGTAAAATTAATGCTCCCTCATATTCCTTTCGATTCCCTTAAATCTTTTCCATTTCATCTAATTTATATATAATGCGAATTCTACTTTCATTTGAATGAAAAGAAGGATCTTCTTGTGGCTTTCTTTCTTACATTTTCTCCCTGACTTTCATCTCAAAGATACATTTTAATCTTTTAATAACAATAAAAGATGGCATTCTACCTAAAAACTCTAGAATCTTATTCTATAGATTTAAGGTACATGTAAGATTTAGATTGAATACAATCAATTTGTTGTGTACATAACATTTGTCTACGCATGGGTGCTCGGCACTTTGCATTTCATGTGATGATATTAGCTAAATCTTCTTAGCCTCCACCCTCCTCTATCCTTTTTATCTTAGACATTGTTAAAGCATATTGGGTCTTTTCTTAATAGCTTAAATTTTCTTGGATCTGTAATAACTCAACCATATGTTTTTGTTGGTATCATGAGTTCGAATCGTTCTTCTTCATCTAGATTTGCACTATACACTCGAGTTTTCTTCGTATGTCATGTCGAGTCTAGTCGACTTGTTCTGAATATTGGATGATTAATTTGTTGAGGATAAGGGATTGAGTGCAAAGATTGTTGTTCTTATAATTTTTTATTTCTTTCTGTAAAAGGTAAATGGTATCATAGCATGAGAGGTTAACCACTTGAAATGGTTTAGATCCTTATAATTTTTTTATTCTTTTTATAAAAAAATAAATTGTGAAGACGAGAATTCGATCTCAAGAATTTGTTAATGATAGTCAAAAATAATAATTTTAACTAGTTGTCATTCTCAAAATCAAGATTTCAAACTCTCTACTTTTGATAAGTAGATTATTGATATCAATAATCTTTAGTAAAAGTAGAGAGAATAATTTTGGTGTGTATGTGTGTGTGGATATGCCAAGTAGTGAGATCATAAGATCATAATCCTTTCCCATGATTGATTTGATGTCTTTCAATAGATGTTTACTTCCTCGACCTTCGGAACCTCTTTTCAGAGTGCCTCATTCAGCATGCAGCTTTCTTCTCCCAAACACACTATCATTTGGCTTTCAATTGGAATTCGAAGACCTCGAGAGGGCATGTAGCTTGGTGACAGACGACATGCTTCAGACCAACCAAGCCAACAGCTTCAAGACAACACTCGAGACAAAACTCCTCTCATCCTGCATGCTTTTTTGGGGCCATGTACGTAACCACGAATCCTCTCACCTGCACTACATGTTCGTGGCACGAGGGTCGTGTTGGTCTCATGAGGACCGTCTTCGTGGATCTATGACTTGTTTAGTTGCTGCTCTAAACATCATTGTTCTCGGTTGCTTATCATCATCCGAATCACAATGTTCTAACTTCATAAATGGAACCATAAAATGTTGGAAATGTGTTGTACTGTGTTAAGTCTTCTTGCCGATCTCTCAGGTGGAGTCACCTCCGATTTGGCGACCTGACGTTCAAGAGATGACAGGGGAAGAAGGAGGATTTCCGGAAGAGAAATTAAGTACTCCCATGAGCCTCCTTGCAATAAAGACCAATCTATCATATATATATATACATATATACGTATACATATATACACATACGGATAATGATTGTGTGTACCTAATAATCTTATATATGTCACAGCAGTACAAATACCACTGCCTATAACCCCTTACAGAAACGGCGGCCACCGGAGTTGACGACAAATACGACCTTATCATCACCACAGTAAAGAATATGGAATATGCGAAAATGCCACCAAGAGAACTTAGACTTGAGGTAGAACGCGATGTGGTCGGGTCGACGGTGAAGTCGTCAGTGTAGTCTATCTTGTGGGGCTCGACTGGTGGTCAACGTGTGGTTGCCCGTGGGAGAAGCTCAGAAGCAACAGTAGTTAGAACGAGACGTGATGGGAAGTATCAATTTCAAGACATTCTATTTCACCTAATTTGGATCATATTAATTACTTCTCTCTCTCGCTATATGTGTGTGTGTGTGTGTGTGTTTGCCTTACAGAAACACGTAAGATGGGTACATGTGTGCGCATGTGTAGAGGAGAGATAGAGAGATGGAGATTGGGGAGAGATATACGAGGAAACAAGGTTAAAGTGTGGAGATCTAAGGATATGTGCTGCATGATAACATGATATTCTCATATTAGAAGAATTAGAGGTGTACCCCATGCACATAAATAAAGAGTTTTTATTAGCTTCATGGAAGGAAGGCAGACTTCTCGGTTACAAGTGAAAAATCCGAGGCGAATAGAGAAAGTTTGAGGTACTCAAAGAAGGAAGAAGATAGTCTATGACATAGTCTTCTAGCTTCAAGTCGGGACTAGAACGATCACAATTTGCCAACAGAGATGCAGAATTTGGATCCTATTTCTCTGATTCAAGGGTGACAGCAAGCACAGTAAGAACAACCGATAGCTTCTACCCATAAGATCTTTGTCCTCACTGCGACCACTCAATGCAGACTCCCATACGATCCAGAGAGGTGCTGTTCTCTTTGTGTCATTCCTCCCCCCATGCTCCTCATCATGCCTCCAACCCCGAGAAAGTCTCTGGTCAAACTGTCTGGTGCTCCCATGCCACTGCCCGATTGGTTCTGCTGCAACTCGCTCTCGTTTGTGCTGCTGCACATATGGTTTCCATTAGCGAGGGAGTTCATGACGTCTTGCAGTTGAGCTGCTGCTGAGCTCCCTTCGGCACCATCAAAACCAGCACCAAAACTTGTGTATTTGCCGCTAGAATACGAGCTTCCCAGCCCTTTGAGTAAGGAGCTTCCGCTGCCGCGATTAGGAGTCACACCCATTTGCGCCGCCTTCTGAAGAAGAGCAGTTGCCGACATATGAGGTGGTGCTGAGTCACTTTTCACCGATTGGTCGTACGTGGAAGAAGACATGTTCGGATGAACGTGGTTGCTCAAGAGATTTCCTGCAAACAGTGTGGGCGGCTCGTTGCTCCCACCAGCAGTGCTGTTTAATCTATCAGAGATCAGCGGGTGAGCATTTGGTTTAATGGCGATGCTCCTGTTGCTGCTATCAGATAAGATGCCAAGATTGAAGAGATCAGTAGCAGTAGCGGCGGATGAATGGAGTTGTTGGAGCTGCATTAAGCCATTGAATGGTTTGCTCTGGAGCAGTAGAGGGTCATCGCCCAAGTCTCGGCTCGAGCCACCACCAAGGTAGAACGGAGCAGACCGAGATGGGTGAATCGGCTGCAAGGCCGGCACCGTGAGATGGTTGAACCGTGTTGCACCACCGTTCCCAGCAAGCCGGAGAGGGTCGGGCGGTACAACATGAGCTCGGTCCTCTAAGGAGAGTTGCGCGTTCAGCTGAGGAAGGCCCAGATTTGTTCCGGCGTTGCCGTATAAGTAGCTTCCGATGGTGTTCATGGCGGTCGGAATCCTCCCACCCTCTTGTGCTAATGCGTCGCAGAAAGCTCTGTGGGTTATGAAGCTATCACGCCTGCATTAATTAGAGTCTCAGAACAACGCTACGTGCATCAAATCCGTCTTAACTCTGTTGCTGCAAGCAAATGCTAAGGAAGCAGAAAGTAATGGAAAGTAATTGGCTATACTGCATGCGGTCAAATGGACGCCTCCTCCTTCGCATCGACTCGTTCCAGCCGAAAGGAGTTAAAGAGTACGCTTCACATACATACCAAGTGATGTCGCAGCTGCGGACAAGCATAATTTGCTCACAGCCAAGGGTGTTTCTCATGAAATGGTGGACCAGAAGAGCACGGCCATGCCCAGCTGCCCACATATCTCCAACTCGCAAGACAACAAAGCTGGCCTGCTAAGCCTTGCCTCCATGTCTCCACGTGAGTAGGAGAGAGAAACGAGCCCAGCGTTGGATACAAGGAGAAAGGTGGGTGAGTCCCATTACAGTTCAGTTCCATAGGGACGACAGTTCACGTGGGAGCAGTATCGTTTTCCTTGCACCGGGGAATCCATCCATCCATCCCTAACAACCCTAACCCTAACCTTTTAAACTCTATCTCCGTTTGAAGAAACCCTAATCACTGAAACCAAGAACAGTGTGTGCAGCAGGTCCGTTGTGTAAGGAGTGCAGCTTGTGGTGATCCAAGCATGGATTAGATCGTGATGGATCGGATGCATCGAGGGATGGTAGTACCTGGAAAAGAGGGTTCCACAGTCACATCGGTACTCGCGAGTGCCGCAGATCTTGGAATGGGCTTTCAGATCGGAGGGGACGGCGTAGCGCTTGGAGCACTTGTCGCACTTCCACTTCTTCTCGCCGTGCTTGCGACTGTAGTGCTTCTTGATGCCGGTGAGGTCGCCGAGGGCGCGGGAGGGGTCGTGGTGGACGCAGGTGGTCTCGGGGCAGATGTAGACCTTGCGGCACACCTCCTTGGGGTTCTTCTGCTTCAGCTTCCATGGCAGGTTGTGGCCGCGCCGGTGGAGCTGCAGATTCTGCTCCCGCTGGAATCCCTTGTTGCACACTTCGCAGATGAATCGATTCGTTGCCAGAAGCGACTTGGGTGACAAAGCAATCACTACGGCCTCGGCATCTGTGGATTCAACGAATCATGAAGCCCACAATCAAATCTTCTACATGACATGCTATGATGATGTCAGTGGGAAGATTGGGGTGTGTATGAACAGAGAACTGAGAGAGAGATCAAGGGATGTTTGGAAGCGGGGATACTTGCTTGAAGAATTTCCAGGGAGGTTCCTCTTTTTCTTCCGAGGAGCGGCCGATGAGCTCGGTGGTGATGATGACTGCTGCGGCTGTTGCTGCTGATTGGTGGTGTACTGATCTACCTCTCTGGTTCCGAATAAAGGACCTGAGAATGAAGCTGCTTCCATCTCCCGAATCAAAGCAGCAACACAGCACCGTTCTCTATGGTGTTCTTTTTCTGGTTTTGGTTTCTGCAAGGATCACTGATGAGTCCAAATCAGAGTGCCCAACATGCAACCATGATCTCTCCTTCGGTAACTATCTGCTTGAATTTTCTTCAAACCCCCCGCCCTCTTTTAGATCTGCAATACAAGAGAAGATTCAAAGAGAGGGATGAAGAAAGCAAGAATCAAAAGGCCCACAGAAAGCCCTAAGCAAAAACCTCCAAGCTCTTTAACTCTTCATACCTCGATTGTAGAACACGGAAAGCTGGCAATCCAAACAGGCAGTTTCAGTGAAAGCCAAATATAAAGAGACAGAAAGGAAGGGATGAGAGAATAAAGAGGGGGAAGTAAAGGAGAGCACAGGCAAAATTAAAAGAGGACCTGTTTCTTCCCTTCTCTTTGTTCTTCTGCTGCTGCTACTTGCTGGTGGAGGAGGGAGAGAACAAAGAGTTGTGTGTGTAATTATTCTTTAGGGTTCCTTCTCCATTCTCTTTCTCCTCTCTTCTTCTTCTCCTATATATGGATGGGTCTCATTTTTATATTCCACCTCTGTTATTCCTCGCTCAGTTGGACACCGAAAACGAACAATACAGTAAAGGTTTTCTTGAAGCAGTCTCACACAGGCAAAAAAGTGTCGCTATGTGGCAAGGGGCCCACAACACCTGCAGTCCTCACCGTCTCCCACATCCTCCTATCGCTTGATGTGGATATTCCCGTAAACGTGAGGACAAAAGCCAGCCTCTCTATGCAACCATCTCAATCCATGGCGGTAAAAGACGAGTAACGAGTAACGCACTGCACCTATCTTACTCCGAGGCAAAACGAGAATTGAATGAGATACACATTTGTATGCATATCCTCCTTTAATTATTATTACCTTCTATCTGATTTCAAACTATAACTAATTCAGCTATCTATTATCTCTTTTTAATCATCTAATGCACAGTTGATAGATACCGTCATTTTATGTAATAAAATAATTTTAATTCAGCTATTTAGTTCAATATGTACAAGTTTGTATGCATGTAACCTTCTCCAAGAAATACTACCTTACTCATGCTCACATATGCAAATCAACGCAAGTAATGGAACTTGATACACACGTGTACACGTACTCCATACACAGCCTTCCATCAATGCTCAATTCAAATCATTATCACCAGGTCACAGAGGAGTACCATTAAAAGAGCGTAGCAGTGCTAGTAAAACCTGCAACATGTTCTTGAGCCCAATGGTCCTCTTAACAAATCCAAACTTCACAATGCTTGTTACAGCAACACACATGAACGTATACTTTTTCCAAATGGTTCTTCGATAAAACATAACGGTAACGGTATCGAAAACCGAGTGCAACGTTGAGAACAGTTGTATAATCAAAAGTCGATGCATGACTAAACAAAATGGGTCCCTACTGTAGATACCGAGTCGAGCAAATCCAAGTTTATTTCATCACACTTCTCATTTCCATCGTAATTTAGATAACTTGGTAAGTGTCTGTGATCAACTGAATCCTCTGCGAGTACTTTGGAGCAGCATTGCTTCTGAGTGGCATGAGATTTACAACCTGTGGCAAATTTGCAAAGCTTGTGAGTAAAACTGTTAAATGAGGTGTGCTATAGCCATATCGGAAAACAAATTGCAAATAGATTTCTTATGATCAATTCCCAAAACAGGATAAAAGTGGATACACACAAATACACCACTATAATTAAAACTTAAAAAAGGAAGATATTGCAGTTCAATCTGCCATATTGATAAAAAATATTATTCTATTATTCTTCAACAAGGTGTCTGGATTGTGTTATGTATTTACCAGATTATCTTAATAAATCGAAACTATATACATAATAATCAACATGAAAAAGGGAAATAATCAAAGAGCAATTGATTAGAACATAACAAATGTATCGAAAAGTGTGAATTTCTGGGCCTACAAGACAAGAAAAAATACACTAAAAGGAATAAAAACTGTCTCATACATGACAAATTTCACGAGTGTTGTGACAGTTAAATGGATGCGGTTGAAGATGTATAATATTGGAATAAAATAAAACTAATTAAACACAATTCAAATTTTAAGTGCTTAGTGAGTAACAATAGGGAGAAAATAAGCTCTTAAAGATATCTGCAAAATCAAACTTTTTTGTAGATGAATATATTTTTGTTATTACAAAAATCAATTTATGATTGGCCTGAGTCACAATAAAGATATTGAGGCAGACATATATCATGAAGAGTAACAGAACTGAAATAAGAATCCAATGTCTCAAACAAGAAAAGGTCTAAGTTGTAATCTTCGGGAAACTAGCCAAGGTATATAAAGAAAATTGCCTCAGATTTTATGTTTTAATGTCCACTTCAAAGGATGCTGCACCGATTGTCAACATTTATATCTGAAATTGTTCTTATCTCAAAGTGCAATCAAGAATAGGGAGGTCAATGATACATGGCCCGTTTGGCATGAACAAAGAAAGCAAAAGACATTTCCTATAGCCGGTTTGGTAGGAAAAATACTCTTCTTTTCATGTTGCTGGCTCATTTAATCCAAGCATGATATACTGTGCGAGCACATTCAAGGCATGCAAATGAAAACTTAATTCTTGCCTTCACCACCATGTTTGAACACTCCAATTTAATGGGCGAGTATAGTAAGCTAACAGATATTCATTGTATTCAATAGATATTTATACATAAATGGCACATCTACAGATTTGGCTCATATTCTTCAAGATGTGTAAAATTTTAATATTAACCAGTTAATTTTCCTAAAAGGGGAATAATTCACCCAATGACGAGGTTAAAATTGCGATAGAACCTACAAAGAGCAACTTAAAAGACTTGCAACCATTGATCACTCACCTTAACATCACTATATGTGCTTGCAGCAGTAAATCTGATGGTAATAGGGAAGAATACTGATGAATCAGCTGGAGGCACAACAAACTCCATTGATCCACTGACAACAGATAAAATTAGAGAGGAAGTGATTAACACTAACAGATGTAGGATTTTCTAATATCAAGCGGATTTGCATGCATGTACATATTTATCATACCTGCGGTTGGAATGGTCAATAAGAAGAATAGACCAGTCTAATGTGGAATTTCTTGAGTCATACCTGAAGATGATTAACAAATCAATTAAACAACACCAAGAATGAAAAGTATCTCAAAAGTAGTAATTCAAAGTCAACAGCAAGAGGAAAAACACAATTCTAAGATCAAGCAAGCTTTCCTTGGTGTTAACACTCGTTGCAAACAGATAGCTTCATCTTACTCTCACTGAATTCTTCAAGAAATCTCTAAAAAATTGCAAAACCTCTAGATTTACTCTACTTGCTCAACTTTTAGCCAATATACATTTGACTTATTTCCTACTCTATTCACCCTACTCAAATTTTGTTACTTCTTCATTGCTACGCCAGGTCTCCAATTGTCTTCATGGATATCAGCATTATGGCCATTGAAAAGGCAACAAATTCACAGGTCATTTGAATCCTTAGAGCAAGTATATGTACTCCTGTTGTTTATCTCCATTTTTGTAACAGCATTACTTCAGCCTCTTATGTAAGTGCAACAAAACAACTATTACTACAAATATTTGATTCTTAACCTCCCTATATGAGAGTCCTTTGAAGTAAAATCCTCAAAGTCCCAAGACATTTCCACTCAAAAACAAAGAAATTATGTATTACTAGTTAGGCTTTTATTATTAAGTTTATTTCACATTTGAATCAATTTCAATTACAAATTATTCTTAACAGATTCTTCCAAAATATTTCCCTAACTTATGCCCTAAAACGCTCTATGACAAGTGAAGTGTTGCTGATTCTAAGGCTTAAAATTCAAGTATCTATAACTCTTTTTTGTAACTCTAAATAGTTAAAGATAATTGTTCAAAAAATTTCTGTACATGACTTTTTTTTTTTTACTAAGACCTAATCGAAAACATATTCAGTATACTTTTGTTAGTATATGTTGACAAAGAAATATTAAAAATATCAAGTAGGTATTATGATGAACTATACTAAGTACTCACAAAATCATTCTAAGGTTCTTAAGCTTATTACCAAATTTTGGTCCAGTTTACAGAATCCAAAACCATTGCGAGAAGCATATCATCTATAGTTACAGGTTCAAGCCTAGTTGGTCTCAAATGATAAGGTCAGAACTTTTAAAGTCTGAACAGTTAGACCAATTGAAATTGAACAGTATGGTTCCTACCACTTGAGCTGTTATGAGTGTGTGCTGTTGTATATTTTTGATTGAAATCAAAATGTCAATTGGCACAAGATTGTTCCATAATAGCCAAAAGGAAATACTTGTTTTTGGATGCCATATACAGCCATACTATTTTCTTTTATCAATACTGTGCTGTAAACCTTCAGGAAAGGCATATATATTGTTTCCATGCATTCCGTGCACCTTTACAAATGCCATGTGTGTTGTTTCTCCATGAGCTCAACCATGTATTTGACATATCACATGGCCACATTACAAAGGCCAAGGTTTTTTTCTTTAGCAATTTGTTGGTCAGATTTGATGGTACCTTTTTTATCCACTACTTATGTAAAAAAAATCTTTATACTTCCATTACAAATTTGAGAAGTCACCAGCAAATTTGGAAGCTTTCTTGAGAGAATTGTGTTTATGATGAAAAAAGACATTCTTACAGCTGCACAACAAAATAATTTATTTCTTGAATTGAGTGATTCCAGAGTGCAGCAAAATTTGTAGAACTTTCAAAATTCCTTCTATGAAGTCATTTAAAGAATGAGCTTGATTCCCACTTTAGCCCAGCGATACATGTTTGCTTTCACATGTCCTATTAATTTCCTCAACATGCCATTGAAGTCAAAAGATCTCAAAAGATACACACAATTTTTAGTTCTGCATTCCTGTGTCAGAGACCAAAATATATGAATACAGTGTGGAATACAATTTCTGCTGGAATGCCTTATTTGCTATTTACTGTTTGATCTATTTCAAAGTAAGGCATTAGAAAAACTCTTCAACAGTCTCAGCCATTCTTAAATCAAGAAACTGTAAGACGAGTCAAAGCAATGCTAGAAGCTTCGATATATTTACCGATTTGACATCAGATTTAACTATTGGTTCTACTGAATATGGAAAACAGAATCAGGATTAACTGTGTACAGAAAAGAATAAAATCCTTGACAAATTTCTGAATGAACACTATTCAAAGTTTTACATAAACAAGATCCACCTAAAAGAAAAAAGGAAAAGAAACTCAAATACTTACTTCCATTCTCCATCTATCTGCTTCACACTTGGTGGCTCCCTAAGTGCAGGGAGAGGTATGGAGATAACAACATTTTGTAAGTCAAACAACTCAGATGCTTCATACTCTATGTTAACATAAGTTTCACCGCCAGACACAGAGGGCCAGCAGTTTACTGCAGATTAATGAGGAATAATTAGATTCTCCACTTTGTCGACAAATATTTGAGTTAGAAAATAGTACCCACCAGTTAAAGGCAAAGCAGCTTCATCCATTCCTTGAATTCTCCACTTCATAAGGCCAACATCATTTTGACCAGTAGGAAATGGCCTGTTGGAATCTTTCAAGCCTATAATGTGCTTGCTGTTGAATAACTCTTTATTGATGTTAGGATGGGTTTTGAAGCTAAGGCCAGGAACATCTTGGTTTTCAATCTGTAAACAAGATACAGCACACAATTGAGTAGACTTTTGTCTAAGATTTCTTAGGAAAAGGGAAATATATTTACTTGAATTTCACGCATAAAGCTACCAGGACATCATCAGTAGAAGTTTTCTTACATGCATGAAGTACCATAGAACTGCAGAAAACTCTTTCTGCAAGTTTTCTCCTACACTAGCAGCATATATGTCATAGCAACAAATTTAACTCTATCCACCTACTTCTTATCATCTCTTGGCAAACTCAATGTGTGGTTCATGAAACTAAGAAAATTTAAACTGAGATCACATGATTGGTCCACCAAAAATGTGCAATTATTCTAAAGAAAAACACCACAGTAGTAGCATGACTGAAGTTTTTTCCTGAATATTCACCAGGCAGAGCAATATCACATGTAATCCACATAGACTATTTTAAAGCACAATAAAAGTGTGACAGTTGCAGCATAGGCAATATGATTATTGTGTAAGGATATGAATGAGGAAGAGAACCTGCAACTGGACAAATCCATCTTCCTGATTAAGAATTTGGAGAGAAAGTGTTCCTTGAATATCGAAGTTATTAAGACCACCATCTCTCCTGATTACAACATTTAATCTCTCTTCAATGGTTAATGTGACCGGATCAGTTGGCGGAAGAGATGACTTTGACAGAGCAGCAGTGGGCTGCACATCCTCAAGAATTACTTCCCCTTCAGCCTTTAGTGATTCCAAAAACTGGTTTGTCCTTTGTGTTTTGCCTAGCTTCATACCAAGTCCTTTGGGGGGGGCATTAGCCGATGCAGGTGGGCGACCTGAAACAGCAGAGTGTTCAGCAGACAAATGAATCATCAAAACACTCCATCCCCATACTAACACAAGTTAGCTAACAATAGTAAAAGTATCATTTAACCAATAACCAACTTGACTTTTTAAAACTGAACACAAGATCTAAAGAAATAAAAGCTAGTAAAAGTCCTTCCAACTTATATTAAAATGGAAATTAGGGACTTCAGTAATCCAATATAGGCTCTTCTACTGGTGATAACTCAAGATTTTATATTGCAATAAACTTTTGCATGCAGAATATAATATTCAATGATGAATGCATAATTGCAATTCAAGTACAGGTTGAGGTTGTCTTAGAGATGATGAAACATTTATTTCACAGTGAATTATATTAGAGAGAAGCAAGAGAACAAACAAGAGATACTGTGAAGGAAATATGAAAGATGAGTTGAGGTGCAAAAACAGTACTACAACATTCCACTAAGAATAGAAGAAACAAAACATAAGTAATACACTAAATCTAAATTATAACTAAAATAAGTTGTCCTACCATTCAAAATATAAATGAAGATAGTTGTAAACCAAGATAAAGACACTAATTTGAGAAGCATGCTATTGGTGCATACCTTTGGGCTTGCTAGAGAAGGATTCAACATCAGCACCCAATCCAAATCCAGAACCACTGCCAAAGCCACTTCCAGAACTCGAAATACTCATATCACTAAAGCTACTCTCAATTCTTCGAGGGCCAGATAAAGACATAAACCCTCCTTTATCGCCTCTGTTCTTTTCAATCTGTCAAAACAAAGTACAGATATGAGATGTGGTGATCATAACAACTGCAATTTAATATTAGTCAAATTAAGCTACAAATATACAGAAATGAAGATTTTTTAATCAAGAAAAATCATCTATGCAAGTTTTCTTGCAACACTTAACATCAATATTCTTGCTAGATACTGTAATTCTAAAAGAAGGAGAGGGGGGGGGGGGGGGGGGGGGGAGGAAGCTGATACTTTATCCAAGGTTAGAAAACTTCTAAAAATCCATAAGCAGAACTTTTAAGAACATTAGAATTAGCATACACACTACGAACAGTGCCCAGTCATGTACATGCTACAAATAATATTGTATACAACTAATGCATGTGCTATATGGCACGAAAGGCGTGACATGACAGCGTCATTGCTTGACATGTGGAACAAAGTTCAACAAATTGCATATAGATAAGCTAAGAATAGATATAATCCACTTGCTGACATTGAAAACATTGACTATGATCATAATTTGTATATATACTTGGAAAAGATATCTTCCATGTATAAACAACCCTCAATTTGCATATAGACCCAGAATCTGACATTATTTAAATAATTATACTAGATTGTGAAGCCTAGTCTCCAGCATTAATTCATATAAGGGTTGGATAATATATTAAAGAACCTACCAATTATGACAATCTTTTTCAGATAAAAACAAATTGTAGTTGCAATGATGTTCATATGTATAATTAATTGTGCACAGAAGATACAAGGTGCAATTTTGAACCATTCTGATCTCAAAATAGAATATTACTTAGCGTAACTCAAACTGATACCATAGAACCATTGAAATATGATAATCAAATGAGAAGAGCTGTTGTATAAACATGATCGTTTTTCCATCATCAAATGTAAAAAAAGACAATTCCACTGTATGCACAGACAGCAGAGGTTCTCTTTCACATATATTTTCATCATGCATATGAAAGAAGTTAACTAATTAATAAAGAGGCAGCAAATGTTCATACATACCTTGCTTTTGTCTATCTCACTAGCTTTCCGCTTCATGACATCCTTAGTCTCATTAATTTTACTTTGCATGACCAACTTGTGCAATCTTTCCTCATGGCTCTCCATCTCACAGTACTGTTTAACTTGAGCAACAGTCAAATTTTCTTTGTTCCCTAGTGAGATGGCTTCATCAAAAGCAAAAATCAATTCAAAAGCCATCTTACATATGCCCTCTTCATCTAAAGAGGGTGAATATTCAGGCACCTATATACCATTTAAGGAAACAAATTTGTCCAGCTTTTAATTATAAAAAAATTTCAAAAAACCATGAACATGAACAGAAAAGATAATTTAGTTAACTCTCCAAGCAACTAATGTAGCAATATTTGCATTAACATAAGGCTAAGCAGTGTAATTATGACCAAATAGAGGGAAAGAACAACCAACACATGTTCAGTACATGAAATCATAAAAGATGTAATTCCATGATAGCAAAGAAGATTCACTCTGCTGAGTGAAAAGCAATCATCTAGCGTAAATAGCAAAACCGGTATAAATTCACAATCTGGTGTAAAAAGGATACAAGTTTGGACAGAAGTCTCAGTGTGTCCAGATCTTCAAGAATATTACTCTGTTTGTTTGTAACAAGCAGCAGATAAAGTGCTTCTATTGGTTGGTACACATAGCGAACATTCTCAGTCTCAACATATGTATGCTGCTTTCCAGTTCCCACCAACTTTGGAAATGCAGCAAGCAATCCTTCTATCCTAATTCGAGACATGTCCACAAATTGCCTTGAAACCAACACTGCAACACAAGTCAAAATGAAAAAAATAATTGTTAAATAAGATTGCATATCACGATCCCTTCTCAGACACTACTACATTGGTGGATGTCTCACCCACTTGGCTGCTTTTTAGATAATATTACAACCATGAAATCAAGTTGCAGCAAGCAAGTTTGGATTTTAATGAAACCTGAGATTTATGTAAAATATCTAAGCAAACTTTCTACTTCATAATTATCAAAACACTAAGTTTGCAAAATTATGTTTAACATTGTTTCCAGTTACTTGAGCAGTATAAAAACCAAAAATGAGATAAACCAGAGATGCACCTGTAAGTGAAAAATGCAATGAAAGGGTGCTAATCAAACAGTTATTTAAGTACCCTAATTATACAAAATTCTCAATTCCATATATATTCAAGCAAGTAAAATGTGAACTATTTATAACAAACATGAGTATATTGGTAGAAATCCATGCATCTGAAAACATGTGAAGTCTGTAACTAAGCAAAACTTATGAGACTAGGATCCCTTGTGATATATGTAAAACTGATACTTCAAAAGGTTAAAATAAACACTGGAGACCAATATATCTAAAACAACAAAAATAAATCGAACTATGCCTCAAAGAACTTCAGAAATATTTTTTAAAAAAAATATTTACATTAAAATTTAGAAGAAAGGCAATCATTTGTTTCCACACGAGACCACTGAGTCCATAACCGGTTGGTCTGTCTGAATACTACAAATGTTGGCCACAAACCTCAATGGAAGAAGTCAAAGGTCGAAATTCATCTGAGCATGGTTTAACATACTACTCCGATATAATTTGATACCGCTAGGTACACCCTTTTTTTTCCAATTTTTTCCAAGTTAACAGGCAGCTCAGTATCTCAGTGTCATGCAGGTCTAATAGTAAATCAAATCTGCCATTTGACCAGTATTTAAAACCTTTTCAACTAACAATGAATCATACGATGAGGTGCTATAGTTGAACAAGATAAAACATGCTAGGAATTGCTACGACAAATGTTTGAGCTTCTTAGGATTTTCAAAAATGATGGCAAGCAACCAAGACCTGATTAAATCAAGGTAGAAAATGTAATTTGACAAAACATAAAGCTCTGAGTTTAGAAAATATTTCATTTAATAGCAAGAAAGTTCAGGAACATATTCATTGTCCAGAATCAAAATGTTGAAACTATATGAGTGGCTTGAAAAACAACTGCGACTATTTTAGAATTATGTATCCAAAGTCATGATCTGCAACATCAGATCTTATACTATCAATATAAATTCTTTCAGGAAGATAAGTTTAAACAAAGAATATATTCCTACGTTACTTGTGGTGGAGAATCTCTAATTGAGATCAGCTTATCATAGTTTGATGTAGAAGAATTGGAAAAAAGAAACAAATAAAGGAATAGGAACTCACCTTTTCCAGACTTAGTTATGATAGAAGCTGCAAGAACAACCTGATCAGACATAAAAAAAAAGGGTTTAGCAGGGGTGGATCTGTAAGATAATTTCAATCTGGCATAGGGTAAGATAAAATATTGAAGGTTGAATTAGCAACATATTATAAACTATAAAGACCATACACCTGAATTTAAACAAAACTACAAGTCCATGCATAAGGATTTCCTATTCAGCAGTGGGAACGAACACCATATTGAACTATTTTAGCTCAATATTGCTGATACCCTCCCATCTACTGATATTCATTATCATTTTTGGCATTGTGCTACCAACAAATAAAACCAAAGAGTGAACAAAGAAAGATAGTAATAATGAGAGAAAGTGATGAAAGGGGGTGAGATTCTAATCTACACAAAAATAGAAAAAAATTAATTAATCCATTATTTCGTATTGAACTAGCACATGACAGTAATCATGCTATCAAGTATGTCACGTATGTAATTTCTCCAACTTATCTATCGCATCCATGTAGATTCCATTTAATGACCATACGTGATAAGATACTCCTACATGCCCATGAAGAAAGAATTCACATGTACCCCTAAAACAAGCCTTACTTTTGGATTTACCTATTGATGAATGAAAACATAGAGAATGTCCTCAAAGTCTCATGAAATATTGCATACCACTTTCAGGGTTATATATGAAAGTTTTCTTTTTTAAGATTTTTTGCATGAAGCACTGAAATGATGTCTATGATAATTTTCACTTTAAGATGGACATCATATTTACAGGGACAACTGATATTGCTCTATCATTGAAATGCAAGTACTTAAACAGTTCGATTACCAATTCTCGAGATATGATCAATATGAAAGAATTTGCTTTTTAGTTAGTTAACGGCACACAATCTAGTGATGGCTGTCTTTAGTAGCTCCACTAGGAACAATGAACATAGTTATATAATTAATTGCCTTCCAAACAGTAAAAACAGTTAACCAGGAAATTTACAAACTTCCATGTAAAAAAAGGGATAATCCACTTTGATCACAGTAATTTTCTTTAATAAGGAAAATCTATATGACAAAGCAGCATGTACTTCAAAAAAATACATGTCGAAATTCACATTGATACTGATGCCGAGCACTTCAGGCCACATAGATGAACTATCATTGTCTAGACCATGTTATTTGATATTGCAGCATCTATGGTAGGAAAACACAACACTTGATCATGTTAATGTAAAAACTTTTAAACACATCCAAAATCAAATTCTCTAAATAGCACAAATTTACAGAACCAGTCATCCTCCTGCATTCCTAACCATCAGATGGCCCACAGAAACAAATAATTTAATGGAAGGAGATTAAACAAAGAGTAACTATGATCAACATCATCAAACATTGTCTGACATCAGAAAGCAAGATAGTGGAGGACAGACAAGATATCAATGAGGCTCAAGTTATTATGCTCCAATGCCTATCATCATTATTTTAGATATTTATTTTATAAGCCAGTATTTCAATAGCCAGTTCCTCTCAACCAGAAGATATATATCATTCCTGGATTGGTAAATAATTGAAAAAAAAAAATCAGTGGAGAATTTGACCGACTCAGGGTAGCTTGGTTGTAATTGAATCAATTTAGACAGTATAACAAATCAAAGATGATATGAATCCAAACTTAATCAAGTCTAGTTAATTCAAAAGATCATTTTTGTTATTGAAGTAAGCAGCCCAAAAACTGGTTTGAAATGTTTTACCAGCTAATGGTTAAGATCAAGGTGCAAAAATCAATACATGTAATAAAATTATATTCCAGGTGTTGTTCAATACATGGCAGCACAACGAAGACAAAACAACACAGGCATTAACTTGCAACAATAGATCATAAGATGTAAAAAGAAAATTCCAGAGCAAGACTCAAGTACATACCATTTTGTACGACTCTGTATTCCAGCCAAACTACAACTAGTCCGATTACACTATCTGGCAAAATAAAGCAGTAACATGATGTTAAACCGTTATAAACCCAGAATGAAGCCTTGGAAAAACATGTACATCAGAAAAATGAGCAAGATCACATAGGAACATCTGAACTTTCAATTCCCATCCCATAAACCGTACGAACAGGTATAGAAAACCCGACGGAAAAACAAACAGAAACAGCATATTTTCACTTCTTTACAAGCTGACAACAAGCCAATTTACTGATTTCACATATCGCAATCGAGAATGGTAGCAGATCTAACAAAGAAACGAAAGTTTGGATCTAGTCATGCTATTTCCCACATGAACTAATTACCAGTCTGCCAGATCTAACTGCGGCTGCCAGATCCACACACAAAAACGATACATTCAAGAGAAATACTCGAGATCGACGCAAAAAGAGGAATAGAGATCAAGAAACGAACGCGGAAGAGGAAGAAGTGACCTGGCCTTCAGATCTGAATCTAGGGTTCAAGCGGAGATCTATCGAAGGAGAGACTGCAAGAGGCGGAAAGAGGGGAATCGGACTCCGCGAGGACGACAGAAAAACGGCACGGCAAACCGGATCTATAGGACAAGCGGTAAGCGGGTCGGATCTGACTATCATATCCGACCCACACTATGAAACAAATCCAATCTAATAATATGAAACAATGTACAGTCTCTTAACGTGAACATTCGATCCAATCCGGCCCAGCCCACCACTATAAATTGAACTTAGCTATAGACATGTAAAACCTCAAAACTTTTATGTGTGTGTATATATATACATATTTTATTTATTTATTTATTTATTTATAATTATATATACGTATATATATATATATATAATAAATACATTGTTTGATTGATTGACATTTACGACATCAACTTAATTGGGCTATATATATAGGGTTTGGATTACTGCTTTTTGAAGAAAAAAGTTCATAGTATATGAGCCATTTTAATCCACATATTATTTCATCACAAATGTTTTTGGAATTTTTTTTTTTTCAAAATAGCGACAGTAACTTTCCAACAATTTTTATCTTTTTTCTTAAAAAATATTATTTCTCCCATTTATTAGATCTTCATGAGAGATAATTAATTTGTCTATCTACGGATCCTCCTATTCTAATTTGTGTCACCCTTTCGCTTACCTGTCTCTAAAACTACAGGCTTCTTACCGTGCAATCTTTCTTAGTACCAATCAAAATATAGGTAATCCAGACGAGTAACCTTATTTAAGTAGAAAGTTATTTACATAATAAAATGTAATAATAAGTTCCACCGCGGATGAACAGTATCTGAAAACACGCATCCTGTCTGGTCTCCCTCCGCTCTCCTTCTCTTCTACGGCGTCGTAATGGAGAACGGTGAAGCAAGCGGCGCCGGAAGAAACACGACACCGACGAAAGGAACGCTAACCCTAACCCGATTCCAACCCCTCTACCGCCCGCCGGGGATGCACCGCCATGCGGGGAGGTGTCGTCGCCACCCCCTTTGCCGACTTCCGCCCGCAGGCCCTTCACCAGCCTTAGCCAGGTCGATGCTGACCTAGCTCTCGCCCGCGCACTCCAAGAACAGGCACCTGATCCTTCGACCTCTCCCTCCTGCTCCTCTATGTTGGAATCGTGTTGTGGGGGTCGGGAGTGAGGGTTTTGGGCGTTGTTTTGATGTTGGCGATTGGGTGCAGGAGAGGGCGTACGCAATGCTGAGGATGAACGGCGTCGATTGCAGCGATTACGGAATCTCCGACGCCGGTAGCTACGATTACGAGGAGGGAGCCGGACCATGTGATCGAGGACGACGCGGGGAACATCGAGGGGAGCGATTACACGAGGACGCTTTCGATGCCAATGATCCTGATGTTGACGATGAGACATTCGCAATGGCGCTTCAGGATTCTGAGGAGCAGGAGTTGGCTGTTCGGTTGATGGCCGTCGCAGGTTTGAATGTGTGTGGGAGAACGCTGCTTTGAGTTCATTACTTTCTGTTGGCTTTCGGTTGATTGGATCTTGAACTGACTGTTACTTTGTTTCTTTTCAGGGGTATCAGATGATCATGATGACCATGGCGATAACTCTCAAGTGACATATCAAGTTTTCCTATTCCACTGTTTCATCACTCTCATAAAATTATTCACTTGATAGTGATTAGACTTTAGACCATATGCTGTCATTTGAATAACAAACATGCCTTGTAGTTTTCCCCATTATTTTGTTTCTACCTCATCTTTTTTCTGATACTTAAGCAACCTTTGTTTTAGTTTCATTCTATTATCTCTCATTGTGTTGCAATGCTCTCTATGTATAGTTATATTTCTGTTAGATATTTTTCCTTTAAGTTGCTAATAAATTGCTAAATCTTAGATGTCTGGCTTCTTTATAAGAGAAACCGTAACCCCTTGAGTTGGTTTGTCATGAGAAATTGCATTTAGTTACTTTGAACATTTGATTTGAATTTTGGTTGTCTTTGATTGCTTGGTTGTAAAATTTTAGACATTGGATCCTGCGATTTTGGTGTTTGAACATTGTGAGCTGAAACAGCTGCTTCTGGTCATAATTCAAGCTGATCTAAAACTCAAGTGTTATGCCCATCACACTCAATTAGTAAAATCTTAATTGAATGATTGTAACTGGCCATTGATAAGAAAAAATCAGTCATGGATAAGGATGTGGCACAAAGAAAAACATACCTGTGACATGCCTGTTTTTTATATAATTTCATGTGCTCAATATGTAAGGATGGATGGATCATATGTTTTTACCCTGTTTCGCAAACCACATTTATGGTTGTTTATAATTACCACACTAATTACTTGAATTTTTCATGTTCTCATCAACATTTATCATTGTACATCATAAACAGCCAAACTCTAATTCATTGATTCAAAATTTTTTTATTTAATGGAAAGATGCTTAGAATTTAATAATATAGTTATAAAATTGCTTCATATATTACATATTATCAGGATGCCTGGCAAGAGGTTGATCCAGATGAGTACTCATATGAGGCAAGAGATTTTTTTCCCCAGAAAATTTAGCCTCTCTTATAAAACTTCCATTTAATTTGGACTTTGATTTTTCTTCTCCTTCAGGAACTAAATGCACTGGCGAGGTAGTTGGAACTGAAAGTAGAGGCCTTTCGGCTGACGCGATATCCGCTTTGCCTTCAGTAAGTTACAAGGCAAACAATGTCCAAGACAGCAATTCTGAACAGTATGCATACATCTCGGTCAGACTTATTTATTAATATAAGACTTGACATTCATCTATGTAACAATTGAATGAAAACCACAGATTCATCATATGCTGTCTGGAGTATGAGGATGGTGATTCTTTGGTGCTGCTTTCTTGCAAGCACATATATCACCTTGAATGCATAAACACGTGGCTCCAAATAAACAAGGTGACACTCTAGTGAAAATGATAGGGCTTTGTTGTGTGTTCATTACATATCCGTAGTTTGTTTATTTTTGTTTGTATCTGTAGCGAAATTTATAGTTGAAGTTATTTACTGATGAATCAGGCTTGCATTAGCATGCATAAATAAGAAAACTAGAGCAGTCACTTTCTTATGTACCATTTGTTTTTATTTGAGCCTGGATTATTTGATAATAAGTGGTCATATTCTTGGGGAAATTTGAAGTTACTGACATTTGAGATCCATTTTTGGTAACTAGCTTTGTACCTAACTATAAAGAGACATATAAGATCATTGAGTGTATATTATTGTTCTAAGATTAGTTCCACTTAGCTGCATATTAATGGGAGCATAATTTCTCTAACGACGTGGGATTCTTCTAATTGGCTATGTGAGACTTTTCACAATTTTATGGCCACAGAATCCTTCGAATGACAATTTGTAAAATTTCCATTAGTTATATATGAGATCATTGTTGATGTTATACCTTATTGTCCCTTATATAATGTTTATACTCATCTTTTGCGTTGAGTTCAAGATATGATGTTTTTAAAGATTATATTTCATATCCTATTACATTTCTCGCTGTGCTAAAATATCGAGACTTCTTGGAACAAGACATCTAACTTGCTTCTTTAAATATTATTTTAGATAGAGCCTGACCGGCCTTCTCTTGGACTTCGACACTCTTTAGTTTACTGCCTTTACCATAATCTGGCTTGGGTTTTGATTAATCCTTTTCCAGTATCTCATCAAATTTGGGTCTATTTTGATAATCAATTTGGGAAGCAGAATTTCAATTACTTGTAATATATAGAATAATCAATTTCTTCAGTGAGATGCTTGACTGCTTATATCATAAATACCATAAATAATTTAGGCTTTTGATATCAGATAGAAGTAATTATCATAACTGAAAAGTAGTGATCTTGAGGAGAATGATTTATAAGAGGCTTAGGCTTTTGATTGGTTTTGTTAAATTTCCATAGAGACAAGTAATTTAGGATAAAACATTACTGAGTTTTATCTTTGGTGGAGACTAATGATGACTGAAGCAGACTAAGTTGCACAACAACAAGGAATTGGCATATAACTATAGGTTTTGTCGGAACAATACATCTTGGAAACAACTGTAGGTTACATGCTACAACATTCGGACATAGATCATTATTTCCCATTCGACAGTTGAAGAAATTTAGGAGAGACATTTGCTGAACAACTTTTCTGTAACCAATCAATTTCAAGCAGACTGTTGTTTTGGTTATTCTAAATCAAAAAAATCTCTTGAAACTGCTACTCTTAAAAACAGAAAAATTATTTTTTAACAAATGCCATATTATATAAACAGCATTTAAAATTGGAGTTTCATTTTACTGCTTTTTTGTCACTGTGAATATTGATCTGCACTGTGTACCATATTTCACTGCCAGAGTCAGCCTGCTGCTTTTCATTTTTGAGTTTACACCATTACAACTGTGTATGTTGGATCGCTGTTTTTCCTTGATCTTGTATTGCATGTTATTCTCCCCTGCTCTTTTTTGTTCCCTTGAATCCTCAGCCTAGTTATTTGGCATTGTGTGTACTTGATGGCCCTCTTTTGGGTTCATGAACTTGACTAGGGCTTAGTTCAGACTTAATATTCAGTGAATTTTGAATTCTTATCTTTCTCAACTCAGTAGGATCATTCATTCCCTTTTCTCTTTTCTGCATTACATTTAGTTTTCAATCCAGTTATCATTCTTGTATCTTCTGTTCATAACAGACCTTTATTTGGATCTTCAGAGCTATTTTAATTGATAGATACATGAATTAACTACACATTAGAGCCAGTACAGGTTACATTAAAGATGGAGCTGGACTAAATTTTATTTTGTACACTTACATGGATTCCAAATAATTTTCCGAAGTGGATGGAGATCCTGAGTAAAGAAAGGACATAATTGTATTTGTCACAAGATCTGCCTAAAATCATGGGGACTCAATTTTGGTAACTTCTTTCTTTTCGGGGGAGTGTTTTTGTTGGCTTTAAAATACTAGACCATGTCTATAGAATTGATTCAGGAGTTCTTAGATAATGATATATATCATTTGAACTTGTAGTAGTGTGGATAGTTAGTTCATCAGTATACTTTCTTTCATTTAAAGTTGCGATAGGTTGTCAGTTGTTCCACAAGATCCACCACCTACCTACCACTGTTTATGACGAGAGGGTCGCTTCTGTGCCAATTATATTATTTGTACTCGTTACCACTTGTGCTGGTTTTTCTATTGATACATTGATGCTTGTACTATTTTTCCTAACAAAAGGATATGTGAGATGTCACCAATTTTATTACTGGCTTTTGTTCTGGCATACTATTGATACAATGATGCTTGTACTATTCCTCCTAGCATAAGGACAAGTGAAATCACACCAATTTATTTTCTTCTGTCTGCAACGTGGAGGTATCAACATCAGAGAACAAGATTAGATTTACATCAGTTAACCTGATAAGGAAAATATTGTAAATGAAGCACTTGGTGTGACTTGCATATATGTTACAGTATAATGCAAAATTAATTATAAATGTCTGCTCTCTATCTATTCTTATTTTTCCTAATATCTTTGTGTAATGGGAAGGGGTCTCATCACGGAGGACATGGGAGGGGAGAAGGGCTTTGCTATGCAGAAGAAGAGCTTCATCCACGGAACAATTCCAAGCTACTTACAATCCCAGAATTACGTAAGAACGGCAGTCACATTCTCAACATCAATTATTCAAATCTGAGCTTTTCATGTCATCGACAATCCGGAGATCAACTACAAGCCTCTTCAGCAAATCCTATTCTCGATGCCACTGTATCATACACCACCCTCTGATTCTTCTGCTGATAGTTCCCGATGATGCCGACTTGGCCGTCGAACTGAAGACTGGCGATCGCCAAACAAACCTGAGAAGCGTCCTTCTTCACCAAGTACAAGATGCCGGTGACGTCCACGTTCATCTCCGCGCCGCCCTCGAATCCAAACCTCACCTTGGGGACCTTCACCTCCTCGTATGCCGACAGGTTGAAGCAGGTGTCCAAGATCGAGAAGCTCGGCGCCGGCGGATAGCCTGAGAACTGCCTCACGAACTCGGCCTTCAGCGTCTGGTAGACCGAGGGCGGAAGCCGGGTGATCACCGTGCCCGAATCGATGAGGGTTCTGCCGTTGGAGAAGCTGGCGGCATCAAGTGGCACACCGCCGATTCTCGCGCCGGTGAGGTTGAGGAAGTAGAATGGCGCTTGCCGAGGATCTGATACCATTCGAGTGTACGAGACCGGCGTGGAGTTCTTGTAGAGAGCAGGATCATCGCCAAGAACCAGAGAGCCAGATGAGTTGAGGATTCTTGTGGGGAGGCAGTAGGAGAAGAATCCGCCGAACTGAGAGGTGGTTTGGGAGACCAGAGAGAGCTGGGTCCTGCCGAGCCCCATGAGACCGGAGGTTCCACCGAAGAGGCCGTGGTTCCGGAGGCCGCAGCCGAAGATGAAGCCCTCGATGCTCGTCCCACCGATGTCGATCCTCTCGCGGCCCAGCACGCCGCGGGTGTAGGAGCCATCTCCGTAGCTGAGGGCGTAGTTGCATGTCGACCGGTCGGCGCCACAGACGCCGGCCTTCCCGGTGGCCGCCCGAAGCAGGGAGTAGCAGGTGGTGGAGTTGCAGGTGATGTTGTGGTACGAAGGCGAGGCGGAGGCGTCGAAGAGGGGGTCCTTTTGGCTGTAGCAGTAGGAGCAAGGCTTGCATTGGACCCAGGTGAGGTCGCTGCCGGTGTCGACGATGACCGTCATGTTCTTGCCGCCCACTCCCATGGTCACCACGTAGTTGAGGGTCTGTAGTTTGATACCTGAGACGAGAGGCACTTGCGCTTCGGATGTAGACTCCTCCATCTCCATCGGATCTTTGATTCTGTACTGGAGTGATTCGACTCGAGCTTCGTCATCGATCAGGAGCTTCAGATTTGACCTTGGGGACTGCAGGTGTTGCCTCATTTCTAGTATCGTTGCGCCAGCAGCCGTTCCTGAGAATTCAGCAGCATAACAAGATCAGTGGAAGTAGTGGTATAGTACTAACAAGTCTAATAGCTTTCAAGATGATTACGTGCTCGCCTCCCGGAGGTAGAGTGAGAAGCGCTTGTCTTCCCCCATTGCAGCTCATGTATGGAGTACGTCTCTCTGGAACAGTGAACGCTGCTACCGACGAGAAGAAGAAGAAAGATGCGATGGCGGAGAGAGATGGGAAGACCTGCCATTGAAGATAGCCTAGAACGATGGTGTGTGCGACTACAGTAGCAGCGAGGGGGAAGAGGAAGGAGGGTGTCTGGGGAATTGTAGAGACTTGGAAAGGGTACAGAAGAGGACGCGTGGGCAATTTGGAGGCATTAGCTCACGTCGTGGAATTATTGGAGATTCACGGGTGGGTGACTGAAGCTATGGAGTCAGATTCATATTAGCTCGCTGTCGTCGTCTCCGGTTCTTTGGTCGGACGTTGTGCATGCATGGGGTTAAACACCGCCCGTGAGTCTTGGTCGAGGCGAGGGTAGACTGCAAGGTGAAGAAGGTCTTGTCGCTCGATGCAGCCAAGGCTTTATTCTTTGGCCTCTTCAGAACCAAAGGAATAGAAACCGCGTTGCGTATTGTTGCTATAGAAGAACGCATATTTCATCTAACTATGATTAGAGACTTTATATACGTAGTAAATTTGTACAAACAAAGTCCCTAATTTCGTACAATGAAACCCTTTTTTTTCAACAAAATAAATTGACTTTGTATATTTGTTACCCCAAATATATCTTGATTTTGGGTGAATTTATCCTAAATATACAAGCATGCCTACATGGATGTATCAAAGTATACCACATGTTTCACATGGATAATGTATAATACTATGGGACTAGGCATACATTAGTAACTGGATGAACACATATTTAGTAATACTAATTTAACATGTGAAGAAGGATCCTTCTTCTTAACATCCATCCACTACCTCTCTTCCACCATTGGGATCGCCTCCGTCGACGCAACCCACCCTTGTCGTCGTCCGCCCATCCACCTCACTTCTCCATCCCCCTCTCCTCCTCTCTCCTGCCATCTCCTTCTCTCTCCTCTTTCCCCGTTGCCCACCTTTCACTCTCCTCCTCTTCCTCTATCATCAGTCATCCTTTCTCTCCTTTCTTGATGCTCACCCGTCCTTCTTTTTACTTCATTATTGAATATGCCGGATACAAGCACAGAGCAAGCAAGGGCGCAAGAACAAATAGTTTCAAGGTGCTAATGGTATACATGAGAAGTTTCAGGGTGCTACTGTTATACATGAGAAATGACTGGTTATCCCTTCCTTTTAAATAACATTAGTTATTCTGTCCTTTTAAATAACATTGATTATTCTTACATTTTCAATGATTGATTATCTTTTCCAGTTTTATTTTCAATGATTGATTCTTCTTGTTTATATTCTTCTTTTCCTTTTTTAAAAGACACGATCAAGAAGAGACGACAAGCGACGATACACGAACGAACGAACAATAACAAGAGGCGACGAGTGACGATACGCAAATAGACAATAATAGAAGCGATGATGGAAGAGAGATAGTTTGAATACTTTTGAGTTCGAGGTATTATTTAAGAAAAACTGAAATGGGGAGTACTTGTTAAAAAATAACTAAAATGCAGATATTTTCAAGGAAAATCATCTTATCATTTTCTAGTATCCTAATGAGTTTTTAAAGAGTATTAGTGAAATGAGAATTTTAGCTAACAATTATCTTATAATAGCTAACAAAGATTAATTACAATGACATATGTGTAAGTTTAAATTTTTTGAAAGGATATATATGCTAAATGTGTATTATGATAAATAAATATAAAAGTCACTAACCTTCAGAAATTTACATGCAATTTTTCCAAAAGAATTGTTTTCATGATCTAGATATTTGTAAGAACATTTATGGTATTTGTAATTTTCAACACATGACATGTAAAGGTAATTAGCCATACCAATCAATAGGCAAACTAAATTCATTGATGTGTTGGCACCTTAAGAGATCAATGTTGTGATGGCATATAATATGATAGAAACAATACAATTTAATTATGATCACAAACTAAAATTGATAATTAACCATACATAATTGCAAAAGCATGTCAAGAAAATATAATGGATTCCACATAATTTCATTTGAAAACCACTGAAATTTTCACAAGAAAGTTTCACATATTACCAATAGATAATAATAAAGACCATACACATGATTGACATCAATAATACTAAGCATTTGCAAGAGTTTTGAAAATCACACAAGCCTGGAACTCACAATTCTTTTGAGCAATACTCCATCGTCAAAGGAACATCCTACATGTAGAGATATAAAAGACATCAGCCAAGAGTATGTGAACTTTGTAACATTTAGCAAAATTAGATTACATATCTGAATCACAATCTGAATTACTTGAATATGACATGATCACATCTATGCAAACAACAATTACTTGTGCAATAGGTTTGTCCTCATTTAGCTTCAAGTTTTATGACCAGCAATCATTTAGACACTAGCTCTCGTTCTGCATGCCAAGTATAGTCAAGCAGAAGAAACATTATTTTTCCCTAAGGCATCTACTTTGGTCATTAAAAAAAAATTATAATCAGTTATCTCCGTGCACCAGAGTATCAACATGAACTATGATCAGAAAACATAAAAATCATTAACCTATACAATGTCAAATATTAATAGATTTTTCGTGATTGACTCTCCTACAGAAGACAAATATCAAATGACAGAAACCACATGACTATGTAGGACACAACCACAATGACATTCAAAAGGAATGATTAGAATTGTGTAGAATTAGTCATTGAGCAGCAAATTTGTTGTCTTGTGAATTCTATTGGTATTGAATTGCTAAATTGACAAGAACCCTCCGTAAAAGTGTGACAACAATCAAACATAACTTATAATAATCTTTTACAGCTGTCCCACCTAATACATGAATTTATACGCATGCACAGATCACAAATGTGAATTAACAGCAGTGAATTATATGCTTCCTAGCTGTAATATTGCAGTCTGTGAGAGGAAAAGAAGACTGATGAATGCTAGATTCTGTCTAAAAAGATGAGCAATCTTTGGAAGAAAAGCGGTGGTTTCCTACAGTATGCATAAGTTCAATTTTAAAATGGCAAAAGAATGGGACTGTTACAATGCTACTTCCTATTCTATAAAGTACTTTTAAAGCATGTCATTTAGATGATTGTTACAGTGCAACTAGTTGTTAGATAATTGTCTCAACAATCAACATGCAAGAATTCCAATTAACTGGTTCTCCCACAGAAACTAAGAATCTTATTCACCAGGAACAACTTGAAAGCAAGCCTAATAATTTCATTGCCTGGTATCTATCCAGGAGTGTCTTTTAAAGGTGTATTAACCAATGAATACCATAATACAGCTTGATGGAGTCAAATGCACAAAGACTCTCACAGATTCTTTGTAATTATCACATATCTTCAACAGGAAACGCAGGTAAAAGACACACATGTTATGCCATGGATAGCATAGAAACGCAGTATCCAACAACACAGCATAAAAATACAATCCAACTAGGCACCTATGTAACAAAACAGCCACCAAGATATTAAACATAAGAGTACTTTTTGATTTACCATTACAAGTGTGAATACGATACAGATCAAAACATTAACTCTTTTGAAAGGTTAAAAGAAAATAAGAAACACTGAAAGATGGCTAATAAACCTTATAGTGTATAATGAAGCAGGCAGGTTAAAAAAGAATTAGCAAGCTATAGTCTTTGGAAAATCTATTTTGATGAGTACCCTGATGATAACATACATAAGTATAAAGTGTCCAAGTATACTAAGCTATGAAATAAAGTCAATTTCAAAATGAAACAACGATTTCCACGTTATTAGCTTCAAAATTTTCCGACATGTAGTAAATGTGACTGATGGCCTAAACGAGGAAGGGTAAGAAAAAGGCCAATTCTTTTTTTCATAATTACTCCTTCATTACACGAATGTATAAACTCTTATGGTTTATAGTAGAAATAAAGATTATAACAGAATTCTGCAGACAACGTTAATCATCTCTCTGTTCTATGTATATATTAGAATATGATTTATTCACAATATTTATTTTCAGTTGTAAGACATGTAGTCAAATTGGCAAAGCATATGGATAAATGCTGAAGTCACCAGATTTAATTAACTTGCGTGGTACATATTAGTATGAAAAACATCTGATAGCAAGTCAAGTAACTCAAATAATCTGGTCTTGTCTTCCATTAGAGCAGAATCATTGTTCTGAAATCCATAAGAGGTAAGTATGCATTGGCTACTTGTGGGGTTGAACACGCTAGAGAAAACACAACCCTGTAGTGGATACCCATTGAGGTTTACAGAATGTAGGCATCATGAGACAAGGATCACCAGTACGAGCCCGACCTCACGAAAACAATCTTTCTCCCTTTCAATTGTCCTTCCAGTATGAAGCCGATATATGTGATTGGTACTTGCAGCAATAAAGAAGAATATGTGCACTATTATAGCAATTAGTGTACCACAAATTACAAATCATCGGCGATGGCTATCAACAAGTTTTAGAATGCGGCAACAAGAATTGATCTTTGACGTGGAAATGGAAGTATGATGTGAATGTAACTGCGAAACTCGGAAATCTAAGCATAATGACATTAAACACACCCAAATCCTAAGCAGAATCATATAATAAACTAATAGAGCAATGCAACAAAAAAGTTGACCGATCCAAAGAGTCGAGATGCATACCCTAAGCAAGGGGCTCATAGTAGCTCGTCCGGTAGGGTTGGTGATCGACCGCCACGAGCACGTAGATGGCGTAGATGATCCCAGGGATGTACCCCAAAATCGTCAGCAGCAAACAGATGCAGAATTCCAGCTTCGGATGAAACAAAAAGAGGAAAAAAACAAATCAACATCCGAAGAATAGCGAGAAGGGGCGAAACGAAGAAGAAAGATGAGAGATTGGGATGGGAATCAGTACGCTGCAGCAGCCGTAGTGAAGGAATACGCCAAGGGGAGGGAGGATGATCGAGATGAGGATCTCGAGGAACAAGCAGCAACGCTCCGAAGCCATTTCTCTCGCTCTCGCTCTCGCTCTCGCTCAATCCTTCTCCGCCCTCTTCGAATGCTGTTCTTTTGACCTTTCCGTGGCAAATATGAACGCGGGGATGACCCCAACTGGCGTTGATTAAGATCAACTCCTACGGAATCGGTCTACCTGCTTTGTCATTGGAAGAAAACATGGCCCTAAAGATTATGTTTCTGGGCTCCACTTAGTTGTCCAATGGCGCGGGTGGTAGGGCGGAAAGAAAAAGCGCAGGGAAAGTATTTATTTTGGTTATCAAACATGAGGTCAGGATGAGCTGTCTTGACCGAGACACCAGGAGCAAAATGCGGCCGGCCCGATATCATGATCACGTGACCAGACATCCGCATCATTTCCTGATTGGACACTGTACGGCGTTTGAAGGCTGGAGGCATGCTCCGGATGTGGTGAGATGGATCACGACACGTGGATGGGCCTGCATTTGTCGCAGGGGTCATGTGCTGGCAATTGACCGATTCCATCAATGCGATACAGACACACAAGGAAGGCCATCATTAATGATGTAGCATCTGTCATCCCCATAATAGAGAGGCTCCACCACTAATTATAATATTTACATGGCATGTCAAGAAGGAACACATGGCATGTGACATGTCCGACTGATCCAATAAGATAAGAGATGAGGAAGGGATGGTTTTGAGGGAAGCATTGGCGGGTCGGAGGACGGATGCTGAACCAAATGATCCGGTAAGATAAGTGATGAGGACGGGATGATTTAGAGGGAAGCATTAGCGGGTCGGAGGACGGATGCTGAACCAAATGATCCGGTAAGATAAGAGATGAGGAAGGGATGATTCAGAGGGAAGCATTAGCGGGTCGGAGGACGGATGCTGAACCAAATCCTATATATTGGGTGCGTACAAGAGGAAGCCATGCATGCTCCCACGTCTCACAAGTGAAGGACCGTTCGACGGCGACGTGTCCCCTCCACCACGCACGCATGCATGGCTGCCGTTGCCCCCACGGCCTCCAAAACCCCCTCCTCTCCCTCCACGTTGAGTAATAGAGAGAAGGGAGAGTGACTGAGCAATGAGCAACACCAACGGGGACGCGTCGAGGAGGGCGGCGCCGGAGGCCAACGCTCGCGGCGTGCTGCACCAGCGGCGGAACATGCCATTCAGCCTCATGACCATGGCCGCCGGGGGGTTCTTGATCGTCGCCGCCATCGGCTGCTTCACCCTGTACCACAAGTCCCGGCCAGGCACCACAGCCTCCGACGTCGCAAAGGCTACCGCCGGTGACAACCGTGGGGCGAGCCACAAGTAGGACCTCTGTACTCCTTTTGGTTGAGAGAATGATATGGTGTTTGACTTGGAGCCACGTTTTCAACTTCGTTTTATCTGCTAATTGAAGTAGGGAAAAGAATACAAAGAGAAAATGACACATAAAGGAAAATGAACACTGTAAAGCAAATACAAACAATGTTTTTGACGCTTAAATCATGTGCTCATCACATAATGGTTACAGAACACATTCTTGACGTCCTCACTAAGTGCCACCCCTCAGAGCAAGCACAAGGTGAAGAACGGAACCATCCTCGATGTTGGATTCCCGGGCAGTCTTGTCATCAGCGAGTTCCTTCCCTAAGTAGATAAGCCTGCACGAGAAACCACACCGATTTGTCAGAGTCCTGGAAGAGTTCATGAGATTACAGTCCGATGGCCACACAGTTGGTGGTCACAAACCTTTGCTGCGGAGGTGGAATCCCTTCTTTCTCTTCAATCCGTTCCTTGATCCTATCTATTGTATCGGTGGGATCGAAGTAGATCTCGATTTCTTTGCCTGTTGAGTGTCTCGACCTTGATCATCATTCCACCCCGAAAACTCAGAACCAGATGAAGTGTCGACTCTTTCTGGATGTTGTAGTCTGCAAGAGTTGTGCCATCTTCCAATTGCTTCCCAGCAAAAATCAATCTCTGCTGATCCGGGGCGATTCCCTCCTTGTCCTGCAGCATCTCCAAGTAGTCATTCAATCAAAGAATTAGAACTTGTCATGGTCTCCGCCATTCATGAGTTGAGAAAATGAAGCTGATACATCACCTAAATAAAAAACCGAATGCATAATATTGAAACTAATCCATTAAATAGTGTCAGATGAATCTAAAGGGTTAAAAGAGGCACAGCAAGAATCACACACACGGGGTAAGCAGAAACCATAAGCTTCAGCAGTTGAAGGTTTCACCGGAGAAACACTTATAAAGATCAGCTGTAATATCAAGTATCAAGGCGACACGATACGGAAGCACAGTAAGATGATGGAGCAATAATAACATCGACGACCATGCATGGAACACAGCAACACCATAGTCGAGAGGATAACTGATGGACTCCTATGTGTTGAACTTGATAGGAAGAGGGGATGGAGTTATCAAACACAAGATAAGTTTTAATCTTCTAAATTTTTCTTAATAAAAATATTTTTATAATTTTAGAAATTTTATTATTTCTCATGACCAATGGGTTTATATAGTTTTCAAAGATACATTACATTAATTCAAATGAATCATTCTAAATTCTTTCAAGAATCAATAATCAATTTGACTTATCCTTTTATAAATTTTTAATTTATTTTTTTCTTCTTGATATAATAATTATCCCACTTGATGCAATGAACATTTCTTTTGATGAAATGAACCTCTTTATAACACTTGAACAAGTTTAATTCCAACATTCTCCCCTCTTAAATTTGTTTCATCCAGCATGTCAAGTTTTTTTTAAAGTTATTATAATATTTTAAATTTAAGAGGTTTTGTAAGTATATTAGTCACTTGTTCACTTGTCTTGACATGATGTATCTTCACTGCTTTATTTTTGATATAATCTCTTATGAAATAAAATCTTGTATCGATATGCTTCGATCTTTCATGATAGATTGGATTCTTGGCTAAGGCAATAGCTGATTTGTTATCAACATAAATCTTAGTTGACTTCTCCTATGGCATATGAAGCTCTTGAAGTAATTTTCTTAGCCATATTGCATGACAAACACCAGAAGAAGCTACTATATATTCTGCTTCACAACTTGATAGAGCAACGATTTGTTGCGTTTTTGAAGACCAAGCGAATGTAGCTTCACCAAAATAAAATACAAATCCAGTTGTACTCTTCCGATCATCGTAGCTTCCGACCCAATCACTATCACTATATCCAATGAGCTTCAACTTTTTAGATGATGAATAGAATATTTTATACTCAATTGTTCCTTTGATATATCGTAAAATTCTTTTAGCAACATTTAAATGAGATGTCTTTGGAACTTTCATATATCTACTTATTAAACCAACTCCAAATAGTATATCAGGTCGAGTGCATGTCAAATACCTTAAACATCCAACTAGACTTTTATAATAAGTAAGATTAATGTATTTACCTTCATCTTCCTTAGTCAACTTGATGCAATATTCAACAGGTGTATTTGTAGGATGACAATCTTCCATGGAAAACTTCTTTAAAACCTCCTTTGCATAATTTTCTTGTGAGATAAATATTCCTCCATTATCTTGTATAACTTCGATACCAAGGAAATAAGTCATTAAGCCCAAGTCGGTCATCTCAAACTCTTTTTTCATAAAGTGCTTAAAATCTTTAATCATGGAGCTACTATTTCCTGTAAATATTAAATCATCTACGTACAGGCATACAAACAAGATATCTCCATTAGAGTTAGATTTCGTATAGAGAGTATGTTTATGTGGAGATTTAGAAAAATCATTTTGAATAAAATAAGTATCTATTCGAGAATTTCATGCTCGTGGGGCTTATTTAAGCCCATAAAGAGCTCTCTTTAACTTGTATACTTTGTCTTCTTGTTCTTGAATAATAAAACCAAGGGGTTGTTGAATATATACCTCTTCTTCAAGAACTCCATTAAGAAATGTTGATTTGACATCCATTTGTAAAATCTTCCATTTCATTTGAGCTGCTAGAGAGAAGTAATCTTACCGTCTCCAATCGAGCAATTGACACAAATACTTCTTCATAGTCAATCTCATATTGTTGTTTATATCCTTTTGCAACCAATCTGGTCTTGTATTTCTCCACCTTTCCTTTTGTATTTCTTTTTGTTTTGAAGACCCACTTAACACCGATAGCTTGGTGGTCTTCTAGAAGTGTAGTAGGCTCCCATGTATTATTTTTGTTAATGGCATGAATCTCTTTATTCATAGCTTGTCGTCATTTTTCATCTCTATAAGCTTCTTCGAATATTAATGGATCATAGCAAAAAGACAAAATAAAGAAAGTTCATCATTGTTAGTATCATATAGGTCCTGAATCGGTCTTGTCCTTCTTATAATTGAACTTCTTGAATCATGAGATCTAACTTATCTAGGTGATGATTCTGGCAAAGCCACTTCGGTGCTTGCTTGTATTATATCATCTTCTTCTGAAGTTATAGCTTTCTTATGTTGCTCATCACTTTTCCAGTTTCAAATATGTTGTTCATCAAATTCAACATCTCTTGACATCACAACTTTATTTGTGATAGGATTATAGAGTTTCTAACCATTGGAATTCTCTGGATAACTTAGCAAAATGCATTTTTGACTTTTATCCTCCAATTTTGTTCTCTTCTCTTCTGGTATATTGGCAAATGCAACACTTCCAAAAATCCTCAAATGATCAACTCTTGGTTTTTGTAAGCTCTATGTTTCTTCTGGTGTAACATTACCAATTTGCTTTGTCGGAAACCTGTTAAGCAAATAAACTGCACAAGCAACAACATCACCCCAAAATTCTTTTAGAATTTTTCTTTCTTTTAACATACATCGGACCATATTAAGGATAGTCCTATTTTTTCTTTCTGAGACACTATTTTGTTGAGGTGTGTATGGCATGGTGAATTGATGTAGAATTCCATTATTTCTACAAAAACTTTCAAATTCATTTGATATATATTCACCACCCCTATCTGTTCTTAAACATTTAATCTTACAATAACTTTGTCTTTTAACCAAATCCTTAAATTGTTTGAATTTGCTTAAAATTTTTTTCTTTTCTTTTAACATATAAACCCAAGTTTTTTTACTATGATCATCAGTGAAGGTAAGAAAATACATGCTTCCTCCAAGTGATACTGGATTGATAGGGCTACAAACATCTGAGTGCACCAGATCAAGTCGATTTCATACTCTTTTTGCCCTTCTCACTTTGAAATGTCTTATTTCTTACTTACCCATGACATATACTTTACACAATTTTGCTGGGCAATCAATTTTTGGCATTCCTGTCACCATATTATATTTCTCTAGAAGTTTTAAAGCCTCAAATTTAAGTGAGCATATCTAAATGTCAAAGTGTAGAAATATCCTCAATATCAGCTTTAAAACAATTTGATTGATCAAAAATACTTAAATGCAGAGGAAACATTCTATTCTTTGTCATTTTCACATGTGATATCAGTGTTTTATTCTTATCACGAATTGAGAGAGCCATATCTTTCATCTCAATTTCATAACTTTTTTTAAGTAATTGTTTCAAGCTTAAAATATTATTTTTCATATCAGGAACAGTATACTTCCTTGTCATTATTAAGTTCAAGGAGAATTTTACCTTTATCTCTTAATGATCTTTGAGACAAATCGTCAAATGTAATGTTCCCGGAATAACTTGTGTCCATTTCTGAAAATAGCTCTTTGATGCCACACATGTGATTTGAGGCTCCTGTCTCTAGATACAATGTCATAGATTGATCATCTTTCAAATTATCATAACTTATTAATAAAACTTGATTTATTTTTTTTTCTTCCTCAACAAAATTTGCCTTATCACCTTGATTGTTAGGATTATAATAACATTCATAAGAATAATATCCATACCTTTTACAAACGTAACATTGTATTTCATACATTTTAGAGTTTCTACTATGTCCACGGCCTCGACCACGTCCTCGACCATAACCTCGGCCTCTATGGCTAGAATTTTCTCCACCACCTTCAATGTTTGGAGATTCTTGATTGGTCTGATTTCTGCCTCCTCTTCCTCTTTGTTCTCATCCTCTTCATCTTTGAGAATTTGATTCTCCTTTATTTTCAAGAGTAAGCTTCGTTTGTAATGCTTGCTCCATAGTTTTGTCTTCTCCTCTTTTTGTAATCCTTTGTTCATGAACTTGAAGGGAACATAAGTTCTTCTAAAGATATTTTTTCTAAATCTTTAGATTTTTCAATCGCAACAGTAATAAAATCAAATTTCGAATATAGAGATCTCAATATTTTTTCTATTACTCTATAATCATTTACTTGATCATCATTTTGTCTCATTTGATGAACAATAGAAATGCTTTTTTAGAAGTAATCAAAAATAGTTTCGGAAGTACCTGGTTGTAATTTTTCAAACTCGGCTCGTAAAACTTGTAGACGAAGTTTCTTTACCTTATTAACACCACCGAATGCTTTTTGAAGCATTTCCCGAGCCTCCTTTGAAGTATTTGCTGGAGCGATAATCTCGAACATTGTATCATTAAGCCCTTGGTAGATCGAGAACAAAGCTTTTTTCTTCTTCTTCTTTCTTTCTTTGAGTTGTTTTCTTCCTTCTGCATTCATTGCTCCTTCTTTTACTGGACTTGGTTCAGCAAATCCATCTTCTACAAACTCTCATACATCTTGGGAGCCTAGAAGAACTTTCATTTGGATACACCATATGTCATAATTTTCTTTTGTCAATCTGAGGATATGGAGTTGGATGACACTTGAGGAAGAGGACATAGCTTAACTCATGCTCTGATATCAAATGTTGAACTTGATAGGAAGAGGGGATGGAGTTATCAAACAGAAGAAGAGTAGGACAAGCTTTAATTTTTTATATTTCTCTTAAGAAAAATATTTTTATAATTTCAGAAACTCTCTTATTTCTCGTGACCCAACATATGGGATTTATATAGTCCCCAAAGATACATTACATTAATTGCATTCAAATGAATCATTCTTTTTCAAGAAACTCTTTTAAGAATCAATAATTAATTTGACTTATCCTTCTAGATACTTTTAATCCATTTTTTTCTTCTTGATATAATGTTTATCCCACTTGATGCAATGAACCTTTCTTTTGATGAAATAAATCTCTTTATGACACTTGAACAAGTTTAATTCCAATACTATGCAAAACGCTAGATTCACACACACTAGATTCACACGTTTATCTTGAACACATGTATCATACAAGAAGATTATAAGGATCAACTTTATTTTGTTAAGACACATTAAATATTTTGATGTTTAAATCTTGGATGAGTATATCGAAAGGGATTAATTAATTTTTTTATTTTAAATGAATGCATTATGCTCAAGGGGATATTTTAAGATGTGTTAAATGTTTTGAATGCATCATACATAAGAGAAATACTTTGGGTAATGTTGGGTACTTAAATATTTTCTTTAAATATTTCTTTGTCCTCATCAAAAGAACCCATATAAAGGGGATGTTTCAGGCCACAAAGGCTATGCTAAATGCATCACACAATTCATCAAATTAGGTTAGGGAGCATTAAGTATAACAAGATATTAAAAGTCACATCAAGCATCTCTTACGTTTTCCCTGTTAAGGAAACATTGAGTTGAGTGATGAGAGATGCATTGGTCGTAAAGGTCATGATGAGTGCATTAAACATAAGAAGATCATGTTGGCCCTGTTCTGTTGATCAGTGCACACATCAATTAATCGAATAGGATTGATGAGTTAACTCACTGCATGTATAAACTTGTAGATCAACTTTGATGGGTTCGACCAATATCATTTTAATAGATTTTGATCATCGATTACGACCGTTTGATGACTAGGCCGTTAGTCATCAAGAATTTTAATCTTTTATAATAATTCTAAGATAATTAATTATCTTTCTTCGTATCTGTTTTCTTTCTTTAATATAAATTATTAGGCAACGTTAACCATTATATTAATTTATAGGATCAGAATGGGCGGTGCAAACCTATAAAATTAGTCGATCGATCGTTGACACTGCATCAGATCAGATGGTTGGTGGCATCAGTGGTCCAAAAGATGGCTCATGACGTCAGTGGTCCAAGAGAACAAAATACGATTCATCCCAAGAAACAAAGGGAACAGCAGAGAGAGACGCCATGTGCTGTGAGGCTACGTTTATTACCGTTTCCCCCTGACAAAAGCCAGATGGAAACGCACAACGCACATAGAATCGATCTCCTTGCTAAAGATGCTTTCCAAAGTTCCAGTGTCCTTCCACCCTCCACCCTCCACCCTCCACCCTCGGCGTCTCTTTCTCTCGCTCCTATGAGTCTCTTTTACGCTGTCCTACTCTACTGCTTTCGGGGGACCCACGCACTCACATTTGTCCACCTCTTCCTACATCCCCTTCTTTTGCTTTCTCTCTCTCACCGCTGTCCCACCTCTGTGTCGGTGGTGCAGCCCGGGGGCCTGCACCAGGCTCTGTGCCGGCTTGGAAACTTCTTGTACCTCCTCCACCACCACCACCTCTTCTCGCCCAGGCCACTCTTCGGCTACACATTGTTGGTAGTACTTTACAGCCACAACCAGCATGAACACTGCTCGAGAACATTGCATCAAGGAGTATAGATCACGAGGCAACAACTGGTGAAGGTGTTGTTAGAGGAGGAGCCTTACCAGCCCAGATGCGAGCAACAGTGGAGGAGATGTTCCAAATGAGGGTGAAGATGGCGGCTGCCACCGCCTTCTTGTGGCTGCATGACTCCCACCCGTCTCTAATCCTCTCCACCCAGAAGTTACCTGCATGTAATGCAGTTTCATTATTTAGCTTAGCTTCATGTGTAGGATCATAATTGATATGATGGAAACAAACAAAAATAAACTTGGCATATCATTCAAGAATTAGAAAGTTGGTGGTCTTTAGCTGACTAAAAAGTCGTCAATGATTCCTATTATAATTTGAGGGTAATTTCCTCAAGAACTACCATATCATACAAGAAGCAGTAATTTCTTGGAAGACTCAGGAAGACACATGCACTGTCCTAACACATGCATTAGCAGATCTGATCCCGAGTCTGAATCACACAGCTAATATGCTTCCTCGTTAACCCCAGTGCACGTGGAAAAGGACAAAGGAGTAACTTTGAGGCTACGTCTCGAATTCATCGAATGCAGCACAAAGCTGACCATGGGTTGCAATCTAGGAACCAAATGCAGAGAGCCATTACTCACTCTCTGAGCTTTGTATGTAACAAAAAGAACGCTTGTCGCTCACCATATTTCGCCAGCTGGGTGGAATAGGAAGAGCAGATCTTTGGTACGGTGAAGACGCCAAAGAACGCTGCAGAAGATTACAAGCATATCAATCTACTGCATGGTAACTTGGAACTTGAATCTTTCTGTCGAAATCCAGAAACTTACACAGTCTCGAGAGGGTCCAAATGGTGATGGAGTTTCCACACCTGGCCATGACGAAAAGTAGCACAGCCAGCTGCCAGAGCGACATGAATTTACCGGTGTTAGAAAGCTGCATGGGTGGTAAGAAAACAGGCGGCTAAAAACACAGAGCGAGGAAGCCAAACTCTTGCCTTCATGGTAGTTGCAGGGTCTCCAGAGAAAAGGGCCCTTATCTTAAGCAGTAGTTCATTTATGTAAGGGAGGAGCAGCCTTAGAAGCCAGATGGCCTCTTCTTCACCCACCATGTAGCTTTCATCGTACTCCACACTCTCTCCTCTGCTTCATAACGTATAATTTGTGACCAAAACACAAGAAGAGGAAAAGTGATGATCTATGGAAGGTCTCATGGGGAGGAATTACCTGTGCAAGATGGACTTGTAAACGAAAATTAGTGCGAGATAGATGAGACCAAGATAGGAAGTTGCTGATATTAAGCTGCAGCATTGAAACCTTGATGAAGTTAGCTACATCATCTGGTTCTTCAAGAAATCCCTGAGAAATGCTGATTTGAGCCAGTCGAATCCTCACCTGAAATTGAGATCCTTGGCATAGGAAGATGACATGAGAATGAATGTTCCGAGACCGAAAACAAATGCCGACTTCGGAATCTCTCGCCACATAACCAAATCCACTGAAAAATTCAGCATGTTGGTATGATCTTTTGTAGGGATATGAGAAATCTGTACAAAAGTATCAGATTGTTAGGGATGATGTAGCAACTCACCAATGCTCTGCAATCTATTGTGGTGCCCAGATTTGCTGTCAAACATTCTCTTTGCCCCTTCAACTGGTCAGCAGCAAAATCCAAGAAAGAGTCAGATCAAGAAGGAAAAAGAGCAACAAGGAAGAAAGGCAATTTACAAGAAGGCGGTTCGACGGGATCTGGGTCGATTGTCCTGTGATTCATCTTCTTCTTTTCTGCATCTGAAGATGATACAATCTCAGTCCAACTCTGATTGTTTCTACATCTGGTTTCTGAAATGCATAAAGAAGAAGGACTTACAAGGACGTAGTTCGACAGCATCTGAATCGATTATCCTGTGATTCATCTTCTTCTTTTCCGAATCTGATGATGAGACAATCTCAGTTCTATCCTGCTTGTTTCCTACATCTGGTTTCAGATATGCATAACGAAGAACAACTTACGAGGAGGTGGTTCGACAGGATCTGGATCGATTATCTTGTGATTAATCCTCTTCTTTTCTGCATCTGAAGATGATGCAATCTCAGTAAAACCCTGCTTGTTTCCTACATCTGGTTTCAGAAATGCAAAACAAAGAAGAACTTACGAGGAGGTGGTTCGACAGGATCTTGGTCAACTATCCTGTGATTCATCTTCTTCTTTTCTGAATCTGATGATGAGACAGTATAATTCTACTTATTTTCCTGTATTTTTTGAAGGAATTACGTGAATCCATGAGGAAATAAACAACTTACAAGGAATTGGTTCGATAGGATCTGGATCGATTGCCCTCTGACTCTGCTGCTGCTCTTGCTTTTCTGCAACTGGTGAGGTCGCAATCTCAGCACAATTCTGCTTCTTCTCGACAACCGGCGGCGACGACGCAGGAATCTCGTGGACCTGGTTAATTGTCTTCTCCTCCTCCTCCTCCACGCTCTTCCCTTTCTCCACCGGCAGATCCATCTCCTTGTCATCAAAGCTTTCCCTTCCCACCTCATCCTCCATCTCCACCTCCCCATCATCTCCACCGACACCCTCACTACCGTCGCCGATCGCCAGCACCCGCACCCGCCCTACCCCTCCCAACTCCCGAGAATCCTCGGCCAATTCCGACCGCGCCTTGTGCAGCGGGATCGGACTTCCGCCGATCGATCCATTCATCGAGGACGCCGATGACGGAGGCGGCGTCCAGATCCTCCTCCGCCGCCCGGCGGCGATGCTGTCGCTCTGGTTCCTCCGCAGCCTGCGGTAGACTCGCATTCCTTCCTCGTCGGCGTTGCCGTCGCCGTCGCCGTCGCCGTCGCGGCTCTCCTCGCCGTTGAAGACCTTGATCCCGCCGTTCACGGCGTCCACCCTCATCCGCGCCTCCCAAACGGAGCCCGCGACCACTCCATTCCTGGTGAAGCTCCTCCTCCTGGCGCTGCCCTGCATCCCCACTGCCACTCTGTTTTCTTGCCTTGGAGTGGAAGAAATGCGGCAATGATTATGGAGAAGAAGGATTGTGTCGGAAGGCTTCTCTTTTGCTGCCCTCTGCCTCCTCTGCTCTGTATTCTTTATCTTCTCTCTCTCAATTCGGTGGGAGATCGAGTACTGTGAGGTCAGGAGACACGGGGAAGAGGAAGCTAAGAGAAACTGCTGAATCCAGCCAAGAAGGTTCACATGGCAGGTGGCTGCTTAAGAGCCATATTTCATTGTTTTTTATTATTACTTTGTTTAAATAATTTTCTTTCATCCTATTAAATTATATGCAATACACTCAACTCTTACACCGAATTAAATCTGGAATCTATATTAATGATAATAATAATAATGATGATGATGATGATAATAATAATAGTAATGATAATAATAATAATAAGAAAATGTTGGTAGATTGAAAAAAAAAAAAAACAAAATATCATTGATTAGCTTTAAAACATAACAAAATGTCATTCATGTATATCAAGTGATAAATGAAGAGTGATTACTGACATATTCAGTAGATGAAATAAAACCCAATTAGGAAGCTTCTCAGGAAAGTTAAAATTCATAAGAGCATTAATAATAGTAATAGTAGCCTTAGAGAGACATTCATAAGCCTTCTTATGATCAATCTTGATAATAACATAAGGCTTTTTGCTTTAGAACTTAAAATGGAGAATGAGCAAAATCTTGAATACTAAAAATGTTATTATGAATACTATAAGGCAAACTGCTCTTTTAGAAATAAGGGTAGGCAACAAACATTTTATGTGATTAATCTTAGAAAGAATCGAAGGTCATCTACGATAAAATCATATACAACATTTTCCAACATCCCGATGGGATTCAATAATAAAACTATACATTTTTACCATAGCCCAAAGATTGAATGGAGTACCAAATCTCGAATCGATTAAAAGAATAAATCAAAAAATCATATAAAGAATCATCGATACACGATATAGAAGGTCGGACATAAGATAAATGGATTGTTGGGTCCAAAGTTATTTATAGAAATTAACAAAAAAAAATCCTGATATCTATATGTCTATATGGTAGGTAATCGATTCCGATCCGAATGGAATTAATAAGGTTGTACTTTGCCTCAAAGTAACATAATAATAATAATAATATATTTTTCTCATCTTTAATTCAACGAGTTTTAATCAAGGTTCATTGCTCAACTTTCAAGTGATTATAAAGACAAGTAAGTTTAGACGATTCACTATTGGTAAGGTGAGACGGAGGGTCTTTATCCTCAAGAATGATAACCTAGCATTGGATCTAGATGTTCAAATTATTATTAATTCTCATAAGAGAGAAACGTCGTTGGAAACAAAATCCAATTAAAAATTTTAATAATAATAATAATAATAATATATAATAATATTATCATTAATCGAATTGGATCTAACAACCTTACAAAATCCATCTAAAAATTTTTAAAATAAAAATTCTGATATTTAGAATGCCAATTAAAAACCACTGAAAAGAATAAAGGATAATGATTTAAATAAACTGTATGATTAATGAAAAACCTACCAAATAGATTCAACAAATAATTATTGAAAATACACGATCAAGGCTAATATTAATACTTCTATTATTAGTCCATGTAAAATGAGATCCAATAAATACAAGATTTGTCCACCTAGAAGTAGCAATAAATTCTAAATAATATCGAATAGGTATATTAACAACAAAAGGATATTCCTCTCTTTTATCATAGGACTAAAAATAATAATTAAAATCACCAAGTATGCACCAAAATGTCCAACAAATGCATTACCAACAAAAAGAGATCCCTCTATTTTATTACAGCCTTGAAAAAAATAATTAATATCACCAAGTATGCACTAAAAAATATTACACAGATCGATAGAATTAGACACAATTACTAAGCCATGTGAATTCACTGTGGCTTAGGAGATTCTGCTTTGGTGTTATCCCTCCCTCTGTATTTTACCTTGGGAGGGTCAGTCATGATTGAACCCATGTCCAAGAGCTTATCTTTGTTCTAACTCAGGACCATCTCATCAGTGGGCCTGCTTGAAATGTTCTCACAATGTTTGTTGAGTGGCTGTCCTTGCCAAGAGAACAAATATAAATTTTAATTATTACACATGAAATGCTGAACATGGGATGATGATTCATGAGCTCTTCTTTTGGTGTTTTACTGATCAATAAACTTGATGACATTGAGATGAGCAGCTGTGCTGATATAATATTATATCAACCAATGATGAATCACATGTCAATTTATTTCTATAGAGCAAGCCACTGCCATACAATAATGCAAGTCCTCCAGCTGGAGTATTAGGCAATTCTTAATTCTTATTCTGACCATTCAATGTTGGTGTAGACATGACCATGATAATGCTTGTTTTGAGTCAATCTCCATGACTGATGATGAACTGTAGTGGCCATAGTATCTTCCTAGTTCATCAAAAAAGCAAGCTGGGGGTGCATAGGAAAGGGAAAAGCAAAAGGTGAACCATAATTAGAGAGAGGAACACTCAATTTAATGGTATGGAGAAAAATAAGGCTTTTGCAATAGTGTGCCACCTATGGCCAATTAATTATCTGCTCTTTATGATTATAAATATGATAGCAAACAAAGAAGCCAATTAGTTATCTACTCATATGGTTATTATTTTTTTGACAAATTAAAAATCCACATTTATCTATTGGAGATGTCATATTAGCTATACAGTATACCACACAAGAGGAATATTTTGTCTTAAGTCGATAATTATAATATTTATATTATATAAAATAATTTTTTAATATATTTCTTCATTTAAAATTTAAATTTAAGATCTTTGTCTATAATTAATAAATTAATAAATTAAAAAATAACTTGACTGAAATAAACAAAATATATAAAAGATATGAGTATTTTTTTGTCATTATATTAGCTACAAATATTTTTTATTATTTGATTGAAATAAGATATAAGATGCAAAATACTGATATTTTCTATCCTCGATTGAAATTCTCTCAATCAAGTTATTTTTTCTCTTCGAAACGTAGATCAATTAGTCGAGTTAACCATATATTATTATGAATTTAATTATTTACCAAATTCTAATATCTCGAAATCATTTAATGATTCTTTCATTAGTTCAAATATCCTACTTTAATATAATAACATAGTGTCGATCAAATGATACAGAGGTGTCGATAATATGTCAAATATCATTTTTCTATATCACTATTAATTCTATCTTATGAATTCAGACTTCCAAATAATTTTGATAATTTCTTACTTGTAATAATATATAACAATCTAGGAAAATAAGAATTTCATGTAATGAATATTTATCTAATAATCCTTAAACTATTTAACAAAAGAATAAATATAATCCACTTCATATTTGAAAAGCTTATACATTTACTAAGATGACATGTAAAAGTTCAAGAACACATCAAAGAATTGATTTTACAACAAATATTAAAGAAAAAATAAAGATGAATCATTGTTTATTACCAACAAAAATCTAAATAAAACAATGACATTTGTTGCTATTTTAGCAAATGGAGAACAATCCAATTCCATTGAGCATCCCTTTGTCCACCAATTTGGGCCCACTGTAACGGGCCAGTGAACACAGCCCACCGGCCCACTTACTCCTTTCCCAAGGTTATTCTCATCACCGAAAACCCTAGGGTTCCAAGTTTGCTTTACCAAGTGGTCTCTGCGGTGCCGTCCCGCGAGCTCTTCCAAGATGTCGAAGCGAGGTAACCTCTCCGTCTCCACCACTACTGCGAGATCCATCAATGGACCCTTCGCGATCCAGAATCTGTGGCGGTGTGAGATGTTTGATTGGGATTTGTTGTACCGGGATTTGCAGGACGTGGAGGGACGGCGGGGAACAAGTTCCGGATGTCGCTGGCTCTGCCGGTGGCGGCGACGGTGAACTGCGCCGATAACACGGGGGCGAAGAACCTCTACATCATCTCCGTCAAGGGGATCAAGGGCCGCCTCAACCGCCTGCCCTCGGCCTGCGTCGGAGACATGGTCATGGCCACCGTCAAGAAGGGGAAGCCTGATCTCCGGAAGAAGGTCATGCCCGCTGTCATCGTCCGCCAGCGCAAGCCCTGGCGCCGAAAGGACGGCGTCTATATGTACTTCGAAGGTGCGTTGGTTGCTCTCGGTTTGCAATCTGTGACCCTTTCAATGCTCTTGGCCTATTGCACATATTAACTTGTCTGATAATATGGTGACTTGAGAATGCCTTTTGATGATTACATGTAGTAGGATGGATGGTATTGAGCTATTTCCATCGAACATCTCTTTTAGTATATAGGAACTCTTGTCTCTTGTTATGGATCGATCTAGAAATTTGAGATCATAGAAGCATAGTTCAGCTAGAGGTGCTAAGCACATCTCTATGTTGGTTTACTTGAAAAGTTTAGTTCAATCTTATGATTCATTCTCAATTAAGTTTGATCATTACCCGTAAAATTGGCAATAATGCAAAATTTTGGGTCTTTAATTGGTCGAAAATTCATCTTATGTTGGAGAATAAGAATTCTCTGATCGTGTTCCGAAGGAACTGGCTGGTTTTTCTTATGGCACTTCAGATGGTTGACAACTAAAAATGCACAGAAGTGCTCTTGAGCAAAGAGGGTCAATCTTATTCTGGTACTTGGATTTGAAATAAATTATCAAGTTTTCAAGTCTTAATGCTCTAGAATTTTGAGATACTTGTCTAAACCGCAATTGCGTAGGTTCATGTAAATGGGCCTCCAAGTGACATCTGTTCTAGGTGATATTGGAATTCCTTTGTGATGGATGACTAAAGTAGACTTCATCAGTAGGTGTCTGGTGCTCTCAAGGTTCTTTCTTGTATCTGCTGATGACACTCTCCCTTGCAAGTCTTTAGAAATCCTGGTTTCAATTCCTTGAAAGCTTCTCTTATCTTTGAGTCTGCAATGTTTGATCATTGTGATGTTGTTTATGTATATATCATATGCTTAAGTACTAAGTCATTTGGGATATTGTTGGTTTGGTTTTGCCAAGTCATTTTCTATAATTGTTATAATAGAGTTGTCAAAAGCACTAGGTGCTGTAAAGCTCCAAGATCCCTTATTGCTTGTGGCACTCACTCGAGTAAATCATGTTACATGTTCTCTCCCTCAGAAGAAGAGGGAGAGGGAAACCAAGAGACAAGAGGTCAGCCGTGGCAGATTTCATTGGGAGGGGAGGGGCAGGGAGAACAGGATGGAAGAGAGGGACTAGGAGAAATACAGTGGACGAAGAGAGGAGATGCGGTGGCCGTGGAAAGCCAATAGTAGGGTAGAGCATAATTTTTAGGGATGGATGGGTGGGAGAATTAATTGGATCGTGTAGGGGGATTAGGTTTAGATTGGGTCAGAATTGGATTTGGAGAGGAGGGGAAGAGGGGGAAATTAGGTTTGGATTGGTTAGAGGAGTTTGGATCGCTTGGCTTAACCGAGATGAGCACCTAGAATGTCCAGTGCTTCAACTACAGTGCTTGTCTCTGCGACACCAAGTTGAGGCATCTCACCTAGGGTCCATCGAGGAACTCATGCTTCGTCTCACTCGAGCGCCTAGGCAAGCGTGAAACACGTCGCTGGGTGATAATGATTTTGCATTTATTGTAATCCCTGTTCTCTACAATAGACCATTTCATCTCAAAATCGAATTGTTACTAAATAAGTTTGGCAATTGACATTATCTTGCTTGAATTTTCTTAATATTCTACTGAGGTAGCAGTAACTTGAGGGATTTTTGTAGTTGTTTTATATGCGATCCTACTTAGTTTTGCACACTTCAAGGTATCTTATGCTTTTACCCTTTGAATGATACAGATAATGCTGGAGTCATTGTTAATCCGAAGGGAGAAATGAAAGGTATGTATCATATTGTGGGTAATCTTTTCACTTTAAAAGTTAAAACATGAGAAATCTAAGTACATAATTAAAAATAAGCCTCGTGTATTCTTAAATCTTTTTTGTGAAAATCTATAAGCGGTAATGTTATAAAAAAACCGATATATGGTTAGTCAAAACTGCGATATCAATTTAATCTATAGTGTTTTCAGGATCTCGCTCACATATGATCTTTGTTTTGAGTATTGGAACATAAACACTTTGTTAATCGTCTTGACTATTACAGGATCTGCTATCACGGGACCCATCGGGAAGGAATGTGCCGATCTGTGGCCAAGAATTGCTAGTGCAGCAAATGCTATCGTGTAACGACTTAATGGTGCTTGAGATGAGCAACAGATGTTTTAGGTTGCATCATATTTGTTCCAGAAATAGTTTGGTACACATATCGAATGGTTTGGTTATTAGTTGGTCCATGTCAAGGAGAATTTCTTCAGACCCATTTTAAATTATGAACCATCCTCTTCTATTATTCATTGCAAGTGAAACCAATTCACCCGAATTATAGTCTTGAAATGATCTTGTGATGGGTATTGATTGCTTTCATAGGAAAGATAACATTTTGTTTTGTAGAATGCTATAGTGTTATTTTTCTTAGTTTATCCAACTATATTCTAATTCTAGACTTAAGATTGATTTGGTTGCACATCCTAGTGCTTTTATCTTTATTCATTATCCAAAATGGATGCAGGTTGAGATGCTCTATTATCTTCAAATTATAGTCAATTTAGCACTCAAGTTATTATCAACACGGTTCGTGAAACATGCACGTTTCCACAAGTATATACGATAATTGAATCAAACTTAGATAGGTTCGAGTCTGGTCTGAGTCAATTCAACCAAAATATAATCTGATACATGCCTTGGTGGTAAACGAAGGTTGCATCCTTTATTTATCGGATCCAATCGGGGCTACTCTGACCCGATCCGTTTACAGGTCAAGCAAAAAGCGAGCACATACAGTATATGATTTGTCAAGAGTTGAAGGGTGTCGGAGCAAAATTACCTATCCACCTTCTCCACCAAGTAAAGGAACGGCGTTCCGAACGTTCCCGGAGTTCTTGTTCCCCCCCCTTCCTGCCCGTCGATATCTCTTGTGTCCTCGCTTGATCTCGTAAGCCCGAACTCGATCGAAGAAGGAAACGGTACCTCTTGTTTCTCCCTCTGCTCGATCGAAAATTTTCTTATTAGATTATCTATTGGGGTGTTTCGTTCGGTCTTGCTCTTGTTAGATCTGCTTCTGATCCTCCTATCTCAATTATATCATTGGATCATGTGATAATTGATTTTTTTTCGCTTAATAATTATCTGTTCATAGATTGGTGCACATTTGGTTAGAGGATTTGTCCTGTGCCTAGATTTCTTGCTCTTGCTTATGTTTGTGCCTTGAAACGAGGAGCAAAAGGGAAAGCAAAAGAGATGCCCAAGAGGAAATATGATGATGTTGCGTATAGATTTTTTTTTTCTTTTCAGAATTGTATTTGGACGCAGAACCAGGCTTGGATCCATGCTTTTGAGTTTTGACAATGAGAGAGATTTGCTTATCCAGATGATTTATGTGATTTTTATGTGACTTTTAAAGGATAGTCAGTAAATGCATCAATTGTAAATGAATGGCGATGCCTTTGGGCATGTCAAGAGATGGATTGAAATAGCTTGTTGAGCGAATTAGCAGCCACAAATCTAAGGATTTGTGGAAAACTCTTGTTCTGACAATAATAGCTGTAGATTTTAGCACTATGTGTTTACACACTGATATATTAAAATATGTTAAATTTGTTTACCAAATCATATTGGAATGAGTTTCATGGAAGTAAATACTAAATTTGTTTGATTGTTTAAAAAGAAACCAACTCCTTAGTCAAGAATCTGAAGTGTCAAAGAATGATTACATTAAGAACTGATGTTATTTTATTTATTGCAATGAGTTAAAAAACAATGAATTGAGATTATCAACTTCAAGATTACTTTCCATGAGTGTGAAACGGGCAATGCTTGAGAGTGTATCTAGCTAGTTCAAACACATAAAATGGTGGTACAGAAAATTCCTTGCCAATGCAGAAACTATTTATTATTTTTTTAACAATGTGAGTCAGACAGTAGGCAGTATATGTGTTGGTTGAGATGGAAAACTTTTTCTGTGTTGACATCTTCGGGGGTGTCAAACTTGTGGATGTACCTGTGTTAAGGTAACGTGAGGTTGAAAACGAAAAGTCATAGATTCACTAACAACTATGAAAGTTTTCTGTTGTTTTTAGGTTTCCATTTCCCTGGAAGCTCGATTAATTAAAGCAAACTGGAAGTGTAATATGTACAGTACTCATAGTGTTGTGATAAAATGATATTTGACTCTAATAAAATCATTTGGATAGAGATACAATTGATGTGAACACTTGAATGTGTTGTAAGGATTACACGGTCAGACAACATGATGATCCTACAGTTAGAGAAGAAGAGGTATAAATTACTGAAGGGGAACTTCAGTTTAGAAGTAGCAAGAACACAATTTTCATGACAAAAGAAACATAGGTAGCTTCTTTTACCATAACAACTAGCACTGAACTTTGTCATGGTGATAAGCTCTTTTATTTTTCAGATTCATCCTCATGGGAGATGGCTAAGTTTCTCCATTTTGGATATTTGAATCTTGTTTAATGAACAAGTTGTTCTTTTGTTGCTGGTAATCACCATAATATTTAATGTTATCCTGCTGTGGCAGGTTTATCATTCTAGTTTTGTTGATGAAGAAGGGATAACGAAAGCCTGCGGTTGCCCCCTTCTTCCATTGAAAATTCATATTAAGGGTCCGGCTCCTGTCTCAGATCAAGGTTGGCTCATGTCCCTTACTTGTTTGTAATATCTGAATTTTGTTCCGTGAGTTTTCACTCATTTAGCATTTACATCTTTCTAGACAAAATCAACATTGTTGATGAGGCAATAACTTTCTTTCGAGCAAATGTCTTCTTTAAAATTTTCGACATCAAGAGCCCAGCTGACAAGCTCCTTATCTACTTGACATTCTACAATCATTGTGGCTATGAAACGGCTTGATGGTTGCAGAAATCTTGCTGCGGGGACCAAAGCTATCATTAATTTGGGTTAAAACAAAGCTATCATTATTTCGTGTCATAATATGTGCTTCACCATATTCTTTAACATCAACATCAATTTGTGGAACTGCAGAGCTATTCAGGAACTATTTGAAGCAGATAAGAGAGGAGACAAGTGGAAGGCTGCCTAACTGTGCTTAACGGCCTAATGGCACCCCTAACAAGTGGTGACTAGCTTTCCAAAGATGAAGTTAATGAATATAGTTGGTCTCTAGTGTTTCGGCTTCGAATGCAATTTGTGAATGTAGCATGTGAACTGTAAAGCCATTAACCTGCTTTTCAGCCTCCCACAATTCGAATGGGGACTACACACTTGATGATATCTGAATTGTTGAGTGAACAAGCAGTATAGTACTGGAATAAGAACGCTGGAATGAGCAAACAAGTCTTGTAAAAGAGGTCCTTAATGTCTTTGGTGTTAGACTGAATTGGTCTTTGTTTGATCATTCTTTCTATTTCCATTTTGTCCAAATTGTCTCAGATCAACTAGAAAAGGATGACTCAATGAGCAAGACTCTTGTCGATATTGACAAGATTTTGCGTGTCCAAGGACAACCGAGACTTCTACACCTCAGCCTTGTGTCCTTCTCATTGATTTGATATAGGTGCGTATTATGTTGACGTGTTTGCTTTCTCTCGTTGGTCTTTGTTTGATCATTCTTATGCCTTGTGTCCTTATTGATTTGAAATAGGTACGTATTATGTTGACGTGTTTGCTTTCTCTAATTGGGTTGACTGTTTGCTTTCTCTCGTTGGTCTTTGTTCGATCATTCTTAAGCCTTGTATCCTTCTCGTTGATTTGAAATAGGTACGTATTATGTTGATGTGTTTGCTTTCTCCCATTGGGTTGACTTTTTTTTTTATTTTGACTTGTGATATAGGATGATCGGCTACGTGGCCTTATTCTTCATGACCAAAGCATACGACAGTCTTCATGCTCAGTTTATGCGCAGGTATATATATATATTTTTTTTTGTAATTGAAGAAATCTTCTTTAAATTGACGTATAAACGCGCAGAATCTTGCCCCACATGAGTTACCAATGGGGCCCGATCCTATCACCAATCACGAGGGTTGCATATTTTGTGGGTGGGAAGAAAATAACTACGTCGGGCTTGTACCAGTTAACCAGTTCCGGCGGGACACGGCACGCCCATTCCTCCGCTCGCTCTCTCCTTAAAGCCACACCGTGGCATCCCAGCGAGCCGTGTAATCCGAAGAGGATGGCGGAAACGCGGTTCTTGTGGGCGGAAACGTTTCCCCTCTTTTCGTCACCGACACGAGAACTGTGAGGAACAGTTTTTCTCTTTCTGCCCTTTCCCCTTCAGCAACATCGATCGCTTTCAAGAACCCTAATCGTCCCCGTTCCCTCTTCCTTCCGATCGTAATTCGATCTACAAATAGCTTCGTCTTGGTCTCAGATCTCGTTCCCCTCTGCCAATTTAGGTTTCGATCCGCTTCCTTACCGAGATCTAGGATTTCTTATGCACCACCTCTTCCGTCCCGCAACCCACCCGATCCTTAACCTATGTCGAAGAGCGACGATGACGCCGGCGTCGAGATCCGCGACGTCTGGGCCGACAACCTCGAAGCCGAGTTCGCCGTGATCCGCGAGGTCGTCGACGACTTCCCTTTCGTTGCCATGGACACCGAGTTTCCGGGCGTCGCCATCCGCCCCCTTGGCGACTTCAAGACCGTAGCCGACAGCAACTACCACATCCTCCGCGCCAACGTCGACCTCCTCCACCTCATCCAGCTCGGCCTCACCTTCTCCGACGCCGAAGGTAATCTCCCGGCCTCCGCCACCGGCGGCCGCCCCATCGTGTGGCAGTTCAACTTCAGGGAGTTCGACGTTGACCGTGACATCAGCAACCCCGACTCCATCGACCTCCTCAGGAAGTCCGACATCGATTTCAAGAGGAATCGGGAGCACGGGGTGGATGCCAACCGGTTCGCCGAGCTCTTCATGGCGTCCGGCGTTGTCCTCAATGATTCCGTCCGCTGGGTGACCTTCCACTGTGCTTACGACTTCGGGTACCTCCTAAAAATCCTAACTTGCCGTAGGCTTCCTGAGACCCGAGAGGGGTTCTCGGAGCTCATCAGGACGTTCTTCCCGGTCATGTACGACATCAAGCACCTGATGAGGTTCTCAAACAGCCTCCACGGGGGGCTCAACAAGGTAGCCGAGCAGTTGGAGGTCGACAGGGTGGGGACTTGCCACCAGGCTGGGTCAGATAGCTTGCTTACTGCTCGGGCGTTTAGGAAGCTGATGGAGAAGCACTTTGATGGATCAATTGACAGATATGCTGGGGTTATGTATGGTCTCGATATCGAATGACGATCGAAGTCTCTAATGAATCTGAGAAAGGAAAAAATAAAGAACTCTGTTTCGTATGCGTTTGTGTTTTCTTCCGTATCCTTTTTAGCTCTATATATCGTCATCATCATCCTCGGGCTTCATAAAATAAAATGGATATATATATATAATAATAACAATAATAATAATAATAATAATAATAATAATAATAATAATAATAATAATAATATGAAGTTGCTAAAATCAGATATAATCTTTATTTTCTCATGATTCACACATAAAAATGAAATGTATAAAATTTACTATGTAAAATTCATATGAAGTAAATCAATTAATAATTAAGTTGATTAGCAAATGAAAGTCGTCGACACCGGCGACGACCTGACGCGGGTCCAACGCAAGCCTTGCTCCTGCTACAGCCAACAGGGCGCCTCTTCAACGCCTCCGCCTCGCCTTCGTACCACAGCATCACCTGCAACTCCACCACCTGCTTCAGGCGGCCACCGGGAAGGCCGGCGTCTGTGGCGCCGACCGATCGACCTGCAACTACGCCCTCAGCTGCAGAGATGTCTCCTACACTCGCGGCGTGCTGGGCCGCGAGAGGATCGACATCGGTGGGACGAGCATCGACGGCTTCATCTTCGGCTGCGGCCTCCGGAACCTTCGGTCTCATGGGGCTGGGCAGGACTCAGCTCTCTCTGGTCTTCCAAACCACCTCTCAGTTCGGCGGATTCTTCTCCTACTGCCTCCCCACAAGAATCCTCAACTCATCAAGATCCTGCTCTCTACAAGAACTCCACGCCGGTTTCGGACACTCGAATGGTATCATATCTCGGCAAGCGCCATTCTACTTCCTCAACCGCACCGGCGCGAGCATCGGCGGTGTGCCACTCGATGCCGCCGGCTTCTCCAACGGTAGAACCCTCATCGATTCGGGCACGGTGATCACCCGGCTTCCGCCCTCGATCTACCAGACGCTTAAGGCCGAGTTCGTGAGACAGTTCTCAGGCTATCCGCCGGCGCCGAGCTTCTCAATCTTGGAGACCTGCTTCAACCTGTCGGCATACGAGGAGGTGAAGGTCCCCAAGGTGAGGTTTGGATTCGAGGGCGGCGCGGAGATGAACGTGGACGTCACCGGCATCTTGTACTTGGTGAAGAAGGACGCTTCTCAGGTTTGTTTGGCGATCGCCAGTCTTCAGTTCGACGGCCAAGTCGGCATCATCGGGAACTATCAGCAGAAGAATCAGAGTGGTGTATGAAGATACTGTGGCGTCCAGAATAGGATGTGCTGAAGAGGCTTATAGTTGATCTCTGGAATGTCGATGACATGAAAAGCTCATGAGTGGGACACATTTGAATTAGTTCCAGTCGTGTGTGCATTGACATTGAGAAAGGAGACTATTGTGACTGCTGTTCTAATGTAATTCTGGGATTGTAAGTACCTTGGTATTGTTCCGTGGATGAAGCTCTTCTTCTGCATGGCAAAGCCATTCTCCCCTCCCATGTCTTCCATGATGCGAAGCCTTCCAATTACACAAAGATTTTAGGAAAACAAAATTACAAAAATAGATGGAGCAAACCATTAATTTTGAGTTTTCGATTTGTGAAAAAAAATGATAATACCTGGCACCCACATCTCGAGTTTGATGGTCACTGAACTCAGAATTCCAGTTACAATTATGGATAACAATAATCATACAATTCTGTGGTGTGTTGATTAGAACATCAAAGAAGGAAAAGGTTTTACCACATTAATGATGATAACGGGTTCCATTATACTGTAACATATATGGAAGTCGCACCAACTGCGATGCATTGATAGGTGGGACATCTTTACGGTGTTTTTCTATAGAAGCAATCTCCTTAAAAGCATCTCCAGAAGACGATGGTCTCTTCATCAGGTTATGCAGATCTCTACTTGTTCTCTGATGTTGATACCTCGGCGTTACAGGCAGGACATACCTACAGGAGAAAATACATTGGTGAGATTTCAATTATCTTTTGTTAGGAAAAATAGTACAAGCATCATTGTATCAATAAAATACCAGACCAAGAGCCAAGAGTATAGTAATAAAATTGGTGAGATCTCACTCATCCTTTTGTAAAAAAGAAAATAGTACGAGCAACATTGTATCAATCGAATACCAGAAAAAGAGCTAAGAGTACAATAATATAACTGGCACAGAGGCGACCCTCCCATCATAAGCAATGGTAGGTGGTAGGTCTTGTGGCACAAACTACAAGCTATCCCAACTTTAAATGAAAGTATACTATTGAACTATCCACACTCGAAGTTCAAATGAAGATATATAGCATTATCTAACAACTCTTGAATCAAGCAGCTACCTTGGTACTAATATTACTCCATCTATATACATGGTCTAGTATATTAAAGCCAACAAAAAAACTAAGAAGCTCAAGTAAGCACCAAAATGGAAAAAAAAGTTACCAAAACTGACAAATACATTCATGCCCTTTCTTTACTCAAGATCTCCATCCTCTTTAAAAAACTACTTGGAATCTATCCACGAATAGGAAATAAAATTTCGTCCAATGCTCCATCTTTAATGTAATCTGTACTGGCTCTAATGTGTAGTTAATTCATGTTTCTGTTAATTAAAATAACTCTGAAGATCCAAGACTGATACTAGATTTAAAACCAAACAAAATGCAGAAAAGAGAAAGGGGGAAGCTCCTCTTAAATTGAGAAAGATACGAATTCATAACTCACTAAATATTAAGTCTGAACTAAGCCGTAGCCAAGTTCATGGACCCAAAAGAGGGCCATCATGTACACAAAATGCAATAAAACTAGGCTGACGATTTAATGGAACAAAAAAGAGCAGGGGAAAAGAGCATGCAAGACAAGTTTAAGGAAAACAGTGATCCGACATAATGTAGTGGTGTAAACTCAAAAATGAAAAGCATCAAGCTGACTCTGGCAGTATATTACGGTACACAGTGCAGATCAACAATCACAGTGAAAAAAAAAGCTGTAAAATGGAACTCCAATTTTAAATGTTGTTTATATAACATGGCATTTGTTCAGAAATGACTTTTCTGTGTAAAGAGTATCAGTTTCAAGAGATTTTTTGTTTTAGAATAACCAAAACAATAGTCTGCTTGAAATTAATTGGTTATAGAAAAGTTGTTCATAAAACTTCTCTCCTCAATTTCTTTACTGTCAAACATAAAAATAATGATTGATAATCCAAATGTTGTAGCTTGTAACCTACAGTTGTTTCCAAGATGTATTGTTCTGACAAAACCTACAGTTATGCCAATTCCTTATTGTTGTGGTGCTTGCCTGTTTCAGTCATCATAAGTCCCTACCAAGGCTAAAACTCAGTAATGTTTTATCCTAAATTACTTGTCTCTATGAAAATTTAACAAAACCAAAACCAATCAAAAGCCTAAATTATTTATGATATATATGATATGAGTAGTCAAACATCTCATTGAAGAAATTGATTATTCCATATATTACAGGTAATTAAAATTATGATTGCCAAATTGATTATTAAACAACAACAAACTCATAAGTCCCAACTATTTTGGGTCAACTACATTGATCTTTTACGAAAAAATTATATGTTTAGTTAAGTTCAAAATGCTTAAATCTTTATGTATAATTTCTATTAAAGTCCTTTTAGGTCTTCTTCTACCTCTCATTGTACCATTAACATTAATCATTTTACCTCTTCTAACTACAGCATCTGGATATCTCTTAAGCACATGCCCATATCGTCTTAAACAATTTTCTCTTATCTTATCCATCATCAAAGCGATACGTATTCTTTTCCTATCTTTTCTAAGAACTCTACACATTCATTTCAACATTCTCATCTTGACAATATAAACTTTTTGTATATGTTGCTTCTTAACTACCCAACACTCAGATTTATAAATCATTATTAGTCTCACAATTGCCTTATAATTTTTTTTTAAATCTTAAAGGTATCCAATGATCACACAAGACTCCTAATGCGTATCGTCATTTTTCAATTCCGTTTTTACTCTATGAATAATATTTTCATCGATCTCTGTATCTTATTAAATAACTGATGCAAGATACATAAAACTTTTACTAAAAGAGATTTCTTGTGCATCCAACTTAACTATATTCTCTTTTCTATTCATAGAATTACTAAAATTACATTTTATATATTCAGTTTTAGTTCTACTTAATTTAAAACATTTAGTTTCTAAGGCTTGTCTCTATATATCAACTTTATAATTAATTCCACTTGGGCTTTCATTAACTATGACAATATCATTAATAAAGAACATACACCAAAGAGGTCAATCATCTAAGTAACTAATAAGTTTATATAGTATCAATGTAATAAGGTAGGAATTTATTGCAGATCCTTAATATAATTCTATGCTAATAGGAAACTCACTAGATACACTCCCTATAATTATAAAACTAACAACTACATTATTATATATATCTTTAATAACATCAATATAATTAGTGGATACTTTTTTTTTCTAAAATCATCTATAATAAATCTCTAGAAACTCTACCATAGGCTTTCTCTAAGTCAACAAAAACTATATGCAAATCTTTCGTTTTCTCCCTATACTTTTTCATTAATTATCTTAATAAATAAATAGCCTGTATGATTGATCTTCAAAGCATAAAATCAAATTGATTTTCAAAGATATTTGTTTCAAGCCTTATCCTACTTTCGATAACTCTTTTCCAAAGTTTTATAGCATGACTCATGATTTTATTTCCTCTATAATTTGAACAATTTTGTATATCACCCATATTTTTGTAAATTAGCACTAAAAATTGATTATTAAACTAGACCCAAATTTGATGAGATGAGCAAAATGCGAAATTGGAAAATGATTAAACAAAAGCTAAGCTAGATTATGGTAAAGGCAGTAACTAAACTAAAAAATGTCAAAATTTAAGAGAAGGCTTGTCAGGCTCTATCTAAAATAATATTTAAAGAAGCTAGTTAGATGTCTTGTTCCAAGAAGACTTCAGATTTTGGCAGAGCAAGAAATGTAACAATATATGAAATATAATATTTGAAAACATCATTCCTTGAACTTATTGCAAAATATGAGTCAAAACATTATATAAGGTATAATAAGGTGTACACATCAGCAATGAACTCATATGTAACTAATAGAAATTTTACAAATTGTCAAGGATTCTGTAACCATACATAGCCTATTAGAAGAATCCTGTATTGTTAGAAAAATTATGCTCCCAATAATAAGCAGATAAGTGGAACCAATCTAAGAACAAAACTATACATTCTAATGAACCTATATGTCTATTTATAGCTAGATACAAAGCTAATTACCAAAATTGAATCTCAGACATCAGAAACTTCAAATTTCCTCCAGAATATGACCAATTATTATCAAATAATCCAGGCTCAAATAAAAACACATGGTACATAAGAAAGTGACCACCCTGGTTTTGTTATTTATGCATATTCTAATGCAAGCCTGATTCATCAGTAAATAACTTCAAACATTACTGAACACACAACAAAGCCCTATCATTTTTCTAGAGTGTTACCTTGTTTATTTGTAGCCACTTGTTTATGCATTCAAAGTGATATCTGTGCTTGCAAGAAAGCAGCATCAAGGAATCACCATCCTCATACTCCAGCCGGCATATGACACATCTGTGGTTTTCATTCAATTGTTGCATAGACAAATTTCAAGTCTTATATAAATGAATAATGCTAGAAGCCTGAGAGAAATGTATGCATACTGTTCAGCATTGCTGTCTTGGACATTGTTTGCCTTGTAATTTACTAAAGGCAAACCGGATATTGTGTCAACCGAAAGGCCTCTATTTTCAGTTCCAACTACCTCGCCTAGTGCAATTAGTTCCTGAAGAAGAAGAAAAATCAAAGTCCAACTTAAATGAAGTTTTATAAGAGGGGCAAAGTTTTTGGAGGAAAAAGATCTCTTGCCTCATATGAGTATTCATCTGGATCAACCTCTTGCCAGGCATCCTGAGATAGAATATGTAATATGTAAGACAATTTCATAAGTCTATTATTAAATTACAAGCATCTTTCCACTAAAAAAGCAAATTTTGATTAAATCATTTCTTTCATTTCTTATAAAAATCTAATTTGAATTAGAGTTTGGCTGTTTATGTTGTACAATGATAAATTTTGATGAGAAAATAAAAAATTCAAGTAATTAGTGAGGTAAGTATAAACATCCGTAATTGTGGTTTGCGAAACAGGGCAAAAACATATGATTTCACATCCATCCTTACATATTGAGCACAAATAATATGCATGTCACAGGTATGTTTTTCTTTGCGCCACATCCTTATTCAGGGCTGGTTTTCTTTTATCAAAACCCAGTTAAAAACATTCAATTAAGATTTACTGATGGAGTGTGATGGGCATAAAACTTGAGTTTTAGTCAGCTTGAATTATATCCAGAAGCAGCTGTTGCAGCTCACAATGTTCAAACACCAAAATCGCAGGATCCAGCCTCATAAATTTTATTCAATTTTACAGACCAAGCAAGCAATTTAAATGAAAAACATCTAACAGAAATACAACTATACATAGAAAGCATTGCAAAACAGTGAGAAATAGTAGAATGAATTAAAACAAAGATTGCTTAAGTATCCAAAAAAAGATGAGGTAGAAACAAAATAATGGGGAAAACTACAAGGCATGTTTGTTATTCAAACGACAGCATATGGAAGTCTAATTTGCACTTCATAATCAAGTTAATGAATTTACGAGAGTGATGAAACAGTGGTATAGGAAAAATTGACATCTCACTTGAGAGTTATCGCCATAATCATCATGATCATCTGACACCCCTGAAAAGAAACAAAGTAACAGTCAATTCAAGATCCAATATACCGAAATCCAACAGATAGTAATGACTCAAAGCAGCATTCTCTAACATTCATTCAATCCTGCGAGGGCCATCAACCGAACAGCCACCTCCTGCTCCTCAGAATCCTGCAGCGCCATTGTGAATGCCTCATCGTCAACATCAGGATCATTAGCATCGAAAGCGTCCTGGTCGTAATCGCTCCCCTCGATGTTCCCCGCGTCCTCCTCGATCACATGGTCCGGCTCGTCTCCGACGCCCTCCTCGACTTCCTCCTCCTCATAATCGTAGCTATCGGCGTCGGAGCTCTCGTAATCACTGCCGTCGACACCGTTCATCCTCAGCAATGCGTACGCCCTCTCCTGCACCCAACCGCCAACATCAAAAGAACGCCCAAACCCTCATTCCCGACCCCATAACACGATTCGAACATAGAGGAGCAGGAGGAGGAGGAGGAGGTCCAGTGATGAGGTGCCTGTTCTTGAAGCGCGCGGGCAAGAGCTAGGTCAGCATCGACCTGGCTGAGGCTGGTGAAGGGCCTGCGGGCGGAAGGCGGCAGAAGGGGTGGCGACGTCGCCTCCCCGGATAGCGGTGCGTCCCCGGCGAGCGGTGGAGGAGTCGGAATCGGGTTAGGGTTCCCTTCGTCTGTGTCGTGTTTACTTCCGGCCATTATGACGCCGCCGAAGAAACGAAGAGAGACCGGAGAGAGACTAAATAAGAGGCGTGTCGTGAGACGCGGTTCAGCTGCGGTGGAAGTCATTCTAAAATTTTATTATGTAAATACTTTTCCACTCGTTTAACTGTACTTGCCTCAATTACCCACATTTTGATTGGTAGTATGAAGGGTTGCACCGTAAGTTTCACGAAGCAACGTAGTTGAAGAGACAGGTACATTCATGGGTAATACAAACTTGGAGGTGTCATGTATAAAAAAAATTAATTATCTTTCATGAAGATTTAATAAATAGATAATTTCCTCGTATCTCAGAGAATACTTAAGCAGAATTAAATTACATAATGATATGATTAATAAATATAATATATATATATATAATATATTAATAAAAATACTAACTAACAAAAATCTTGCCATCATCATAAGGTCCTGACTCAAATAATATGAACGAACTTTTCTCTTAAAAAGGCAGTAATCCAAACCCATATATAGAGCACAACTAAGTTGACGTCGTAATTACCAATCAATCAAACAATGTTATATGAATATATGTACATATGAAATAATAAGTTTACATGTCTATAGCTTACTTAAATTTATGTCTTCTCGTGACGGGCTGGGCCGGATTGGATCGAATGTATCCGTTAAGTGAGGCGATCAGTTCAGAGTGTGGGTCGGATAAGATCCCAAGATCCGACCCGTTTACCCCTCGTCCTATAGATCCGGTATGCTGATCCGTTTCTCTCGTCCTCGCGGCGTTCGATTCCCCTCTTTCTGCCCGTGTTCTTCAATCCTTCGACGGGATGCCGCTGGAACCCTAGATTCAGATCTGAAGCCCAGGTCACTTCTCCCTCTTCCGCGTTCGTTCTTGATCTCTATTCATCTTTTGGCGCCGTCATGAGTGTTCTCTTGAATGTGTCGTTTTTGTGTGTGGATCTGGCGGCCGCAGTTAGATCTCATGTTATATCGCTTGGGTCGATGCATACTGGTAATTAGTTTATGTGGGAAATATCATGACTAGATCCAAAATTTCGTCTCTTTGTTAGATCTGCTACCATTCTCGATTGCGATATGTAAAATCAGTAAATTGGCTTGTTGTCAGCTTGTAAAGAAGTGAAAATATGGGATGTGAAATGAAAGTTCAGATGTTCCCTGTGTGATCTTTCTCATTTTTCTGATGTACATGTTTTTCCAAGATTTCATTCTGCGTTTATAATGGTTTAACATCATGTTACTTTTTTCGTTTGACAGACAGTGTTAATCGGACTAGTTCTAGTTTGGCTGGAGTTCAGACTCGTACAAAATGGTATGTACTTTAGTCTTGCTCTTGAATTTTCTTTTTAGATCTTATGATCTATTGATGCAAGGGAACGCTTGTGTTGCTCTGTCTTTGTTGTGCTACCATGTATTTAAGCAACATCTGGAATATAATTTTATTACATGGATTGATTTTTGCAACTTGATCTTAACCATTAGCTGGTAAAACATTTCAAACCACTTTTTGGACTGCTTACTTCAATAACAAAAATGATCTTTTGAATCAACTAGATTTGATTTACTTCAATAACATATCATCTTTGATTTGTTATACTGTCTAGATTGAGTCAATTACAACCAAGCTACCCTGACTCAGCAAAATTCTCCATTGATGTTTTTTTTTGTTGTTGCAATTATTCATCGATCCAGGAATGATGTACATCTTCTGGTTGAGAGGAACTGGGCATTGAAACACTGGCTTATAATAAATATCTAAAATAATGATGATAGGAGCGTAATTACTTGAGCCTTGTTGATCTCTTGTCTGTCCTCTACTATCTTTCTTTATGATGTCAGAAAATTTTTGATGATGTTGATCATAAATACTTATTGTTTAATCTCCTTCCATTAAATTATTTGTTTCTGTGGCTCATCTGATGGCCAGGACTGCATGTGGAGGACTGGTTCTGTAAATTTATGCTTTTCTAGAGAATTTGATTTTGGATTATGTGTTTAAAGTTGTTACATTAGCCAGTGAAGTCACCGGGTGCTCACCTAGGTGTCCGAGTGAGGTGAAGCTTAGGCTTGAGTGCCTGCCTATTGGGTTGGGCAGGTGTGACTTCACTCATGCGTGGCCTAGGTGCTTGATCGCCTAGTTCAACTCAGGCCAAGTCGAGCCTGAGTCGAACTAAACAATCCTATTTGGTTCAATTGAACCAGTTAATCTATCAAGCCTGAGTCAACGACAGCGAAGTTTGATTGAAACCACGCACGAGCTGTGCCCTAACGCAGAAGACCCTTTTCCCACTGTGTTTATGGACAGTGGCGGAGTTCCTCCCATCGGTGAACGACGGTAGAAGCGGCAGCGACGATGTCTTCCTCCAGCAGCAACGGCAGTGCCCGAGGGCAGCGTCTTCCTCCGACGACATCTTCTTCTGACGGTAGCGTCAGCGACTTCTTCCCCTCCCTCTCGGAATATCTCTCTCTTTCTCCTCCTCCCTCCTCCCTCCTACCTCTACCCTGGTCACTGCAGCCCTCCTATGTTCACCACAACCACTTCCCTCTTCCCTCTTCCCTGTTCGTCGCTCCCTTCTTTCCCGTTCACCGCAGCTTCTTCTCTCTTCCCTGTTCATCGCTGCCTTCTTCCCCATTCACCGCAGCCCTCCTACATTCACTACAGCCTCTTACCTCTTCCCTCTTCCTCCTTCATCGCTGCCTTCTTCCCCGTTCACTGCTGCCACTTCATTGCTGTTTGTCAATTTAAACTTAGAACAGCTGCCTTCTTTGCTGTTTGTCTATGTTTGTGAGAACAGCAGTTGCCTGCTATAGAGAATCAGTAGTAAAATGTCGATTATTATTGTTATTGCTATAGTGATTAGTGCTACCTTTTAGTGTTTTGGATTGTCGCTGCAGCTTTGAAATCTTGAATCATGGTTACAATAGGTAGCATTTCAGATGAATTGTCAGTAAGAAACTCAGAAAAGGGTCCTGCATGGAAGTATAAATATTTCAAGGACACAAAGGATCCTAGTGTTGTTTCATGTATGTTTGGTGATAAGACAATAAAAGGTGCTATCTATCGTGCAAAACAACAAGTCAGAAATTTAAAAAATGCATATGCATAGATGTGGTTTATTTTAAAATGTAAAACGTTCCTACTTCTTTTTGTAGTTCTGCCAAGAGGAAGACCCAAGGAACCAACTTTATAAGCCTTTCTTGGATTTGTGTGATTATTTGATTGTAATGATTTAAGGAATTTTTGGAAGTTAGAGCTGAATATTTAGGCTGGGCTGTGATTTGGTTATTAAATAAGAAGAAATATCATTTCCATATATACGAGTTTTACTCTTGGATGGAGTGAATGAGTTTTTTCCCCCTTAGGTTTTGCAACTATTGTGATATTGTTGCTAAATAATGGTGTAGAAAAACACTGCCTTGCTTTGGGTGTTTTGGAACAGAAAGGTTCTTACCTCAAGGACTTGTTATGAAAAATAAAGTGTAGTTTCTGAATCTGCACATACATTTACCAAATCATATTGGAATGTGAGTTTCATGGAAGTAAATACTAAATTTGTTTGATTTTTTCAAAAGAAACTTCCTTAACCAGGAATCTGAAGTGTCAAAGAATTATTACATTAAGAACTGTTGTTATTTTATGTATTGCAACGAGTTAAAAAACAATGAATTGAGATTATCACCTTCAAGATTACTTTCCATGAGCGTGAAACAGGCAATGCCTGAGAGTGTATCTCGCTAGTTCAAACACATAAAATGGTGGTACAGAAAATTCCTTGCCAATGCAGAAACTATTTATTAGTTTTTTAACATTGTGAGACAGACAGTAGGCAGTATATGTGTTGGCTGAGATGGAAAACTTTTTCTGTGTTGACATCTTCGGGGGTGTCAAACTCATGGATGTACCTGTGTTAAGGTAACGTGAGTTTGAAATATAAAAGTCACAGATTCACTAACAACTTTGAAAGATTTTAGTTGTTTTTAGGTTTCCATGTCCCTGGAATCTTGATTAGTTAACACAAACTGGAAGTGTAATATGTACAGTACTCATAGTGTTGTGATAAAATGATATTTGACTCTTTAATAAAATCCTTTGGATGGAGAAACAATTGATGTGAACACTTGAATGTCTTGTAAGGGTTACATGGTCGTACAACATGATGATCCTGTAGTTAGGGGCGAAGAGGTATAAAGTAGAAACTACTCAAGTAGAACTTTAGTTTACAAGTAGCAAGACCACAATTTGTGACAAAAGAAACTTAGGTAGCTTCTTTTACCATAAAAACTAGCACTGAACTTTGTCACGGGGATAACTCTTTTATTTTTCAGATTCATCCTCATGGGAGATCGCTAATTTTCTTTATATTGGATCTTTGAATCTTGTTTAATGAACAAGTTGTTCTTTTGTTGCTAGTAATCACCATAATATTTAAGGTTATCCTGCTGTGGCAGGTTTATCATTCTAGTTTTGTTGATGAAGAAGGTATAACGAAAGCCTGTGGTTGCCCCCTTCTTCCGTTGAAAACTCATATTAAGGGTCCTGCTCCTGTCTCAGATCAAGGTTGTCTCATGTCCCTTAGTTGTTTGTAATATCCAAATTTTGTTCCAGACCAAATATCTAGTATGTGAGTTTTCACTCATTTGGTATTTACATCTTTCCAGACAAAATCGACATTGTTGATGAGGCAATAACTTTCTTTCGAGCAAATGTTTTCTTTAAAAATTTTGACATCAAGAGCCCAGCTGACAAGCTCCTTATCTACTTGACATTCTACATCAATGTGGCTCTGAAACGGCTGGAGGGTTGCAGAACTCTTGCTGTGGGGACCAAAGCTATCATTAATTTGGGCCTAGAGAAGGTTCCTGTGCCTGGAGAACCAGGTTTTCCTTTTCCTGGTCTTTTTTCCGTTCCACAGTCTCAGGATGAAGCAGGTATTATTTCTTGTCATCATCTGATACTAAATAGCAATTGGCTTAAAACAACTAACTTAGGCTCTCTTTTATCTAAATACATAAATGTGCATATGGAACTTGCTTAACCATATTATTTAACATCAAAATCAATTTGTGGAACTGCAGAACTATTCAGGAACTATTTGAAGCAGATAAGAGAGGAGACAAGTGGAAGGCTGCTTAACTGTGCTTATAGGCCTAATGGCACCCCTAACAAATGGTGGCTAGCTTTCGCAAAGAGGAAGTTCATGAATATAGTTGTTCTCTAGTGTTTTGGCTTCAAATGGAATTTGTGAATGTAGCATGTGAACTGTAAAGCCATTAACCTGCTTTTGATCCTCCCACAATTCAACTGGGGACTGCAAACTTGATGATATCCAAATTGTTGAGTGAACAAGCAGAGTATAGTACTGGAATAAGAACGCTGTATGCAAACAAGTCTTGTAAAAGAGGTCCTTAATGTCTTTGTTTGGTCATTCTTTATATTTCCATTTTGTCCAAATTGTCTCAGATCAACTGGAAAAGGATGGCTCAATGAGCAAGACTCTTGTCGATATTGACAAGATATGGAGTGTCCAACGACAACCGAGACTTCTACACCTCAGCCTTGTATCCTTGTCATTGATTTGAAATAGGTACGCATTATGTTGATGTGTTTGCTTTCTCTCGTTGGGTTGACTTTTTTTAATTTTGACTTGTGATATAGGATGATCCGCTACGTGGTCTTATACTTCACGACCAAAGTATACAACAGTCTTCATGCTCATTTTATGCACAGGTAAATTTTTTTTTGTAATTGAAGAAATCTTCATCACATTGCAGTAAGACCTATGACCTGTGTAACGATATAATGCCTTCCATGCCTAGTAACTTAGATCAATCCTTTTTCTTACTCAAAAAACTCGATCCATGTATGGTAGTGGATTATGGTTGGAGTAATGCATTTCTTGGGTGCGTTTGTGCCTTCTGCAGGTTGTATACTGCACCAGAATGCCACCAAACGCAAACCTTCGGTGTGTGCATGAATGAAGTTAACTCGCACATGCGTCGGACCAAACGCCGCCTTCTTCCTTTTCGACGCGTACAAAGCACAGATGCGCGGCCATGTCACATGCACGCACCCATTAACATCCGTGGCCTGTTTCGCTTCTTATTAAGAGTGGTCCCCTCTGGCTGGTTGGCAAATTATTGCTCACGAACGAAACTTACTTTACTTACGCATGCAGTTGTACCGCTTCGTGCTACCAGCCATATGATTCGGCAGAAAGTTCCGCCACTTGAGTTACTGTGGGGCCCGGTTCTCCCACCAATCACAATGGTTGTATACATTGTGGGTGGGAAAAAATTAACTAAGTTGGGCTTGTACCAGTTAACCAGTTCCGGCGGGACACGGCACGCCCATTCCTCCACTCGCTCTCTCCTCTTTAAAGCCGTGCCGTGGTATTCCCAGCGAGCCGTGTAATCCGAAGAGGATGGGGAATGCATGTTTGTTGTTGCTCGCTCTTCCACAGTCGTTTCCCCTCTTTTCGTCACCGACACGAAACTGAAACTGTGAGGAAAAGTTTCCTCTTTCTGCCCTTTCCCCTTCTGCTACATCGATCGCGTTCAAGAACCCTAATCGTCCCCGTTCTCTTTTTCTTCCGATCCTAATTCGATCTACAAATAGCTTCGTCTCGGTCTCAGATCTTGTTCCCCTCTGCCAATTTAGGTTTCGATCCGCTTCCTCACCGAGATCTAGGATTTCTTATGCACCACCTCTTCCGTCCCGCAACCCACCCGATCCCTAACCTATGTCGAAGAGCGACGATGCCGCCGGCGTCGAGTTCCGCGACGTCTGGGCCGACAACCTCGAAGCCGAGTTCGCCGTGATCCGCGAGGTCGTCGACGACTTCCCTTTCGTTGCCATGGACACCGAGTTTCCGGGCGTCGCCATCCGCCCCCTCGGCGACTTCAAGACCGTCGCCGACAGCAACTACCACATCCTCCGCGCCAACGTCGACCTCCTCCACCTCATCCAGCTAGGCCTCACCTTCTCCGACGCCGAAGGTAACCTCCCGGCCTCCGCCAACGGCGGCCGTCCCATCGTGTGGCAGTTCAACTTCAGGGAGTTCGACGTTGACCGTGACATCAGCAACCCCGACTCCATCGACCTCCTCAGGAAGTCCGACATCGATTTCAAGAGGAATCGGGAGCACGGGGTGGATGCCAACCGGTTCGCCGAGCTCCTCATGGCGTCCGGCGTTGTCCTCAATGATTCCGTCCGCTGGGTGACCTTCCATTGTGCTTACGACTTCGGGTACCTTCTAAAAATCCTAACTTGCCGTAGGCTTCCTGAGACCCGAGAGGGGTTCTCGGAGCTCATCAGGACGTTCTTCCCGGTCATGTACGACATCAAGCACCTGATGAGGTTCTCAAACAGCCTCCACGGGGGGCTCAACAAGCTAGCCGAGCAGTTGGAGGTCGACAGGGTGGGGACTTGCCACCAGGCTGGGTCAGATAGCTTGCTTACTGCTCGGGCATTTAGGAAGCTGATGGAGAAGCACTTTGATGGATCAATTGACCGATATGCTGGGGTTATGTATGGTCTCGATATCGAATAAGGATCGAAGTCTCTAATGAATTCGACAAAGGAAAAATAAAAAACTTTGTTTGATATGCGATCGTGTTTTCTTGCCTATCCTTTTTACTCTATATATCATCCTCACCATCATCATCATCATCATCTACTATGACTTCTTTGCTTTCCTTAGATTCTGCATTTATATTGCGTTTTCTGTCATTGAACAAAATGCTGCAATAGCTTTTAAGAGTGATATCATCTGTTGAGCATGCCAATTTATTGGTTCTTGTATCTTTTATAGGCAGGTAGATTTTTCTATGGCAATTATGGTACATAATCTGGATCCTTTTGTCTTTCTTTATCCGATATGTTCTTGTTTCAATTTTTAGATAAATGGATGATCCATGCAATATAAAATTTAGTCTAATCGGTTCTCTGTTTACGAATGATTGAAATCGTTGCATAGTTTATCATATTCTGATGAGGTTAGTTGACTTTTTGAAGTGAATTTGTGCAACATGTGGCTATTTCAAATAAAATAGAGTTGGGCTTGCCTCAACTGGAAATTCATATTGATGTTCCACTTGATAGATGACAAAATTGACCATGTGACATTGACACATGGACATCGGTACAAGTTGCGGCACTTGTTGCATGCATCATCAACCATTTTGTAGGCTACAATCACTACCTTTGGGGTGATAATGCCATGTCACTCACCACTTCGGCGGTGGTTATGCCAACTTGGTTGAACCACCACCCTAGACGTGGTTAGGCCATGTCATTTGTCACCTTTTTTTTCTTTTGCTAGAAAGGATAAGTAGTGTAGGCGGGATTTGAGCCCAAGATGTTGCAACAAATGTCATCTGTCACTTTGGTAACAATTATGTCATCTTAATGATTGAATGATCACCCATGGGTAGTTAGATCATGTCATCCACCACCCGAGTGGTTATGTCACCTTAGAGCAGTTAGGCCATATCTCTCCAACTCCAACGGTCCTTATCATGAATGGTCTCGGGCTAATTATATATTACCCCCTTTACTTGGATCATATTAGCATTTGTAAGTCCTATACATAAAAAATTTATACTAGGATCTTTATAATTCTAAAAGTGAAACAAATAGCCTCATTTGTCCTAACGTCTTTAGTTGCATCGACAGAGGATCGACGCGAAAGTGATGGCAAAAGGATAATTTCAATATCCCTTCTGAATCTAACACGTGGGATGTTGAAATTATCTTTTTACAAGTAAAGTCGTTGGAAACGAAAGAGATCGCGATGCTAATAGGGTCCAAGTACAGGATGTAATATGTAATTAGCCCCTTACTCTCTCATTCTCTCTCTTTTGCATCCCCTAAATCCGCTATACTTCAGATACACTATTGATTCGAGCATTAGAGGGACCGAGTCGGAATTCTTGATGTTGATCTTCAGTAGGTCATTTTCTGACGATCCAAGAGCGACAATTACGTAGCGACTACTTAGATCCACATCGGCGAACCATCCCCGTCATTCTTTCAACATCCAAGTAAGATAAGCTTTGACCATCTCAAGTTGGAACCAAAGCATCGTGACCGACTTTGAGGATAACACCACCGGTGAACAAATGCGTGTTATATAAGTTGACTTACCTAGAATTATCATCCAACATATCCGGTTTTGATTTTTTGATACTCATGTAGTTCCTAATATATTTCCTTTTTTTTTTTTTTTATGAATTAGTTTCTAGTATGGTCATTGGAGATGTAATTAGTTTCTTGTAGTGTTCTAAAGCCTGTTGTGTATGGCCTCTCTGTATATGGTAAATTGTGTCTCAGATGTTTATATGACTGTTTGCTGAATGAGGAGCATCCATCAATCTATTGCTAAATACATTTATTGATCTGGATATCTGCCTTGATCCAATACTTGAGAGAATCCGTGAACAAAATTTAATATTTTTTCTTCTTATGACTTACTTCCTTGATCATAGAACATGGAGGTCTGCAGAAAGAAGATCCAAGAGTATGTTGTTGAAAGGTAAGTTCGACTAACAGCTTAACAGGTTTATAACTGTAATCTATGCTGTCAACTGTACAAAGTGAGTTTCTGAGCGCCTATAGGAGAAAGACACATTTGAGAAATTGGGGAAAAGTGAGCTTCCTGATATGAACAAGTTTGCAATGCACACATACAGAGTTTGCTACTGATCATATGATTAGGGATATGCTGGTATAATGTACCATCTGCTGCACCATCTTTTCTGAATCATAGAGGTAAGTTTGTATGCTACATCAAGTAGTACAACATATTATATTCAGGAATGTCTTTGAATTTAAAGTGTGTTATTTATCCACTTTGATCTTATCATCATTTTTTGTTTTCTTCTCTAGAATTTACCCTTTGCCCCCCTTAAGTTCGATGCAATATAATTCTTTTGCTCATGAGTGTTCCAGTTGCTTAAATTGTTGGATGTGCATGTGGAACATGCTGTCTCAGCTGGCTAAGTTAGCACCTAAAGATCTTTTGTTTTGCTTATTTCTTGATATCATATGGAACATACATGGTTTTGTATCTCTGCCTTGGGAGTGGAGAAGATCATTTCTATCATGATTGATACAGCAACTTGCCCTTGGGAGTGGAGAAGATCATTTCTTTGAAGATGTTACTTTAACTAGAATAAAGATCAGTAAGAAAACTGCAAATTATGATTATAAACAATTTATAGTTAGAAAGAATGTCTGTTGCTACGTTACAAAGCCAAGGTTAGATTAAAATTATGAAATCTCATCTGATCATATCTTTATATAGATCGGCCACAGGACAAATGTGTAAACCCACCCATATCAGTTATATCCATCATCGAACAAGCATCATCGATATCCACACCATCAATCATTGATACCCATGCATATTTTGATGTATGTTCAAGAAAACGATTGATGTTTCAAAGGTTTCTCTAATTCCTTACGGTCTCTAATTTTTTTTCTTATTTGATATTTTGCATAAAATTGTGAAAACTACATGATGAGGTCAATGCTGGACATACATGGAGATCAATGCTGAGCTTTAGCAGAATACAGGAAATATGTTTTCTCCGTAGAAGTAAAGTCATTCGGACATAAATTGCAGTTCATCACACTATAATTAAACTGAAATCGTCATAAGGTCTAAATTTTCCTACAGATGATTGTGGAAGATAATTTTCATAGGAAACTTACATGTCAATTGCTCTATTCTCATATGGACAGCAATAAGACTTCTTCTTTGCACTACAAAATTATCTGTTAACTAATATAAAATGCTTATAAACTACCTCATAAATTGACAAAAGCATGATGCAATTATAGATGGTAATTTTGCATTCACGTACAGTAATACTTAAAACCATCCGTTTACTCCGACTGTAGCAGTAGAACAAGAATGGCTAGTGCAGCAGAGGAAACATGTGAGACAAAAACTAGCAAAGGAAGGCTTCGAGTGGTTGCCAACTCTCAACCTCTACCCCCTCAATATATAAGGATTTACAATGGCAATAATTACACACAAAAAAAGAAGATGATTAAACTTCATTCTCCTGCAGCAGTTCCATATCAGAATGGTGAAATGAGAAAGATGAAACTGGTATGATGCCTTTCAAATTATTACGTAAAAGTAAAGGGGACTCACGTTTTACTGAATGCCAGATCGCCCTCCTGCTTTGCCCAATGCTCTCTCCAGCTCATAGTATACCACTCAAGAAACCCCTAAACATGGTGTCAGATTGTTCTACATTATCTTTTATTTAAGTTTAAAAAGCATCTGATACTGAATTCTCGTGGTAAGTGATGTACCATACCAGATCCCGGTAGCTCTCTCTCTATCTCTGCATTAATGACACAGCAAATTAAGTTTAAGGAGAACAATAGAAGTCGGATTTTTGTTTATACACAATAATTTCCTCACGAACTATATTATCCTTTCTTTTTCTTGGAATAAAGATAGGGATCAAACAAGGAGACTCGATTGCTTGCCTCGGTTTTCCTTCAAAAGCAGCATTGATCTCCTCACTGGTTGGCCTTTTAGGAAATGTGGCTATCAGCTTATACTTCTCCTTTCCATATGATTCATCAATCCTCTTGTAAAGTTCATACCCATGTGGGTAAGACATCCTGCACCAAGGAGGTTGATGATGTTAAATTAAATGTGTGTACTATAAGATTCCAGCTACATAAAGGACCATTTGATCTAGTAACAGACAAAGAATAGGGACGAAAAGAATAGCATGATGAGAAATTGAGAACACAAGTAAACTTGTCTTATTGAATCCCAAATAGGAGCTGATGGTCTACAGTGGTCCATCTTAAACCAAAAACGATAATAAAACTGTTCTGTGTTGTACAAACATCTACATTGAATATATAGTACTTCCTGTGTAATAAACAAGGTTACAAATGCATAAGAAATTGTATGTCCTCAGCAACAATTGCAAACAAATAGAAAACTGAAAAGGTTGAAACCCTACACAGATTATTTTGGTTTCCATAAACATGGCTATCCAAGAGAATCCATAATCATAAAGGAACAAATGTTTCAGAGGTTATGGCATTTTCCTTTAGTTTTCACTTCGGCTAGACTGCCGTTGTTGTCTATGTTTACAGAAAAAAAAAAAAACCTTCAAGAGTTATTACCAAGTACATACTGCATGTGACTTGGGACTTATCAAGCACAAAAGAACTCAAATTTCTGGGAGCTAACCTTAAAGCGCCCATGATTGGATACTGTGTTCCTGCATAATATAGTAGCCGAAAGAAGTAACAGTTCTCGAATGATGCAGCATATTCTAATCTCTTTTCTCTTCCCATTGTCTTCAATATTTGAGGCATTGATTAGAAACAACAGTTAGAGACGAGTCTTTGAAGAGCAAGTGACAGTGTGAAAAGTTTCGCTTACTTGCATTATGCCACTTGATGCTGGCATATCCTGTAAATATCACGTGGGGCAAGGAAAGTTAGGAGAAAGACGAGACAAAAATCTCCATGTAAGTCTGGTCTAAGAAAACTTCAAGATCATCAAACAAGCAAGAGCAATGTAACTACTATATAGGCACAGCATAATCATGTTCATTAACACACAAGCAATTGAAGCTGATCGCTCTTTTAAAAAAAAGGTAGAATAGAGAGTAAAACAATTGACAGCAATTGGCAGTATGAACTAAAGCCATCGGTTTACAAAAGGTCACTACGAGAGAAAGTTACTAACATGGCTCAATGTTCTTGTCTAAACAAGAACAACGAAAGATAGCAAATAGATAGACTACATGGAGATGAAGTATCTTATTAAATGCAATCCCTATCAAGGCAGTGTAATACCCTACTTAGCCTTGTTTATGAGCACATAAGGCATCTTAAGAAGTTAGGGTGAGCTAATAAACAAGCTACAAGCCTAACAATGTTCTAGTGCACTTGTCTGAAATATAAATATGTGCTGAAATTATTGCCATGATTTTATCAATTAAGGTTTATTTTTTTGAGAATTCTATATAGCAAATAGACTTTGTTCTTAAGCATCTTTCTTGCAATGTGTTTGGGACACCACAGTAGATCAAGTGGTTCAACTGGGTACACTGAGGAAGAGAGTGAATCCCCTACATCTGATTTCATCTTAGATGATAATAGAATTTTACATCCCTTTGTTGTAGAAATATGAGGAAGACAAAGAAACATTTGTACAACCTTAAGGCGAGGATTGACGAGAATCACAGGACGGTCACCAGCTGCATCTGTCATAGCTTTCATATCCTAAACATACAATTAATGGTTAGTCAGCCAAATAATAACTGAATGTACTCTGAACAGAGAAAGTTTTCTGACCAGTTACTCACGTCAATTATACAGTTCCCAACAGCATTCTGGGGAGCCATAAGAATAAATAGATCATCCTGTTCTTCAACCTCTCTGGCACCTAGAATTTCATAAAAAATTTACAAATCGAAATGGAAAAATTTATATATTATATAACACACATGTTGGTTACGAAGTTCCTAAATGAAAATCAGATAAGTGCCGACAGCTGTAAATTCCTGCATGATTACATAAGCAAAAAAATATGAGCCATGACATTATCAAAAGGTTTCTTGTGAAGGTGTACATCAATGCATATTAGTACTGATGTGCTTCAACTGGATTGTAGCTTATAACAAGCAATCATGTTTTGACTTTATATCTGTGGAATAATTTATCTTCTCATTTGAGAAATTTATCAGTTCTTGATAAATTTGAATTGCTAACTGTCATTTGAAATAGTAGACAACAAGATAGATACAACCAGTAAAGTTCAACGACAGACAAATGTATGCCTATCAATAAGTTTAATGAGCTCAAGTTTGTCCAAGTAATCACCAAAAATTTACACTGGTACTTGGGTAAAAGGCTGGTTTCAAGACAGGCAGTGGAAATTAAGATGCATCATCCTGATCAGATTATGTTCTTTGACTTTCATCCAATTGTTATTGAAGAAACCATGGTGTCTCAGAATAACTTTCTCATGGTTGTTGCCATCTGAGCTTCCTTGTTTACACGTAATCTTTTCTTCAATTCACTAACAACTCCAGTGTCTATTTTCTATATGTTTCAAGGTTATGGTCATAGAAAATCAAGATCAAATACATCTGTTTAATAGAACAAGTAGTGTTGTGGTATTTCAAAATAAAGTTTATATTTTCAATAAGTATGATGTTTAAATCTGGCTGTTTCTAATAAGTATTTACAGGTTCGGTCCCATCTGGGATGCATAGGATTTCAATTAGAAGGCGTACATAGCAGATGCTTCAAAGTTGTAAGAGGGGGATAGCATTAATATATATGCTTCTTATAACTGCAGAATTAGGTGGTTACAAAATAGCTATAGACCATATAGGATAGCAACTAACATCCTTACACTACTAAATGAGAAAATATATTAATAGATAAATAAAAAAAATAACCTCTTTATTTGAAAAATACTATAAAGGAAAGTTAGGGCATGTCTAAGAGATATAAATTGAATGGAAAATCTTCAATTGCAAATGTTAACTTTTTGCTTTTTACAAAATGAAATGAAAGGCAAAAAGCAAAAACAAAAGAATGAATGCTCACCAAGCTGCTGAAGAATCATAAACTTAACAAGAATACTGTTCTCTAAATTTTCTGGAAGCATATATGACAACTATTGAGTTTACTGATCATCTAGATTATTTAAAATTCAATCTGCAGAAGGTATATTTGTGACCACATAGATTTCAAGGGTCTAGAAGCAGTGAGATAGAAAGAGAATGGTGAACAAGGTTTAAGATTAGATCCGTTCTCCAGAAAATATTCTTCTAGAAATCAGGTCAATCATCATGAAACAGGAAATTACTGCAAAAAGAGAAATTATGCAGGCTTGAAAATGATATGTTTTAGGTCTGTTAAATGCCTTAAGTGGTCTATAGCTGTAGTATTCTTTTTTACTTAGCATAATGATTCCAAATTTGTGTGGTCTATCCTGCAAAAGTTCCAATATTTAAAAGGATAGTGAGATTCCAATTACTTTTATCTCTTATCTTAGAGAATAAGTTAGGCAATTAAAGTGGGAAGGGGCATCAATTGTGTGACCATCTTTTATCTTGAAGGAAAATTTTATTTGACAGTTTTTAGGTCAGTCATGCTTTATGGATTTGAGTACTAAACTGTTGAGAACAATATTTACCGAAGTATGTGCAAATGGCATAAGAATGTTGAGGTTGATGTATGGAATTAGTATGAAAGATAATATTTCATTCATGAACAATCAGAAGTAGCATTGAATGAGAAAAAGATGATGAGAATCATCTAAGATTGTATAGACATGTACTAGAGATAATTAACTATAGATGCTGTGAATAGTTCCGGTGAGATAATTAACATTAGTGGTGCAAAAAGTAGAGATCTTAAAAAACTTTACTAAAACCAAAAGTCTAAAACCATGGTTCGCTTTACCAATCCGTACCGGTATACCAATCAGTTGTCAGTATGGTACGTACCAGTATACCGATCAGTTGTCAGTATAATATGTACTGAGCTATATCAAATCATACCGAGTGTACCAATATATGATACATGAGGGCATACCATTATACCACCCATATCGGTTCCCTATTGGATCAGTACATACCATCCATATTAAGCGATATGTTACGGTACAACGAATCTTGACTAAAACTATAAGAAAAAATTTAAATACTCTTGTTTAACTAAAGATATTACCTCCGATAGAGCACAGCGGTGGAAAAAAAAATCCATAGAGCAAACCCCAAATAGTTGCAACATTATTTGTTGTTTGTTGTCTTTAACCAGATTCAAAATTTTAAATCACCGTCCTAGCCGATAAAGCAAATATTTAACCAAACCTGGTGATTTCATCTTGTTCAGTTCAGTATAAGATCATCATACCGAAATTAATGAGGAGTAAATAGGTTGGTACACAAAAGTACTAGACAACAACCTAACACCTGATATCCATGTCCTTTTCTAAGAAAATAATAATGACAGTTCACATTTTCTGTTACCCATCTTCTCTTTCTCTCTCTCCTCCATCTCCACCTCCTCCAACTAAATCTGTATAGATCAATGGGGTTTCAATCTGTATAGATTGAAATGAGGGCAGATGTGCCCAACAGTACCAGTACCAGTATGCTAAAGAGCCGGTATCAGTACTAGACTTATATTTGAAATTTTGGCTTCTAATAGTCGTGCCCAACACAGTTAATGAACTTGCAAGGAATAAAAGTTGAAGCATCTTAACAAGAAGTAATTCTAGTATTAAAAAAAAAATAGTTTTATTTCAGACCTATGGACCCAATATTAATGAAGGTTCCCAGAGCACCATATTCACCCCAATCCATAAATTCCATAATCTTCCGGCTTCCAGCAAGTTGCAATGGCATTCCCGAAAGTGCTCCTTCTCCCATTGAACCTTGAACACAAACCTATTAAACATGAATAAAATCAACCATTATTCCACAACTAAACGAAAACTTCAAATTTAAATTGTGTTAGTCCAGAATTGATGGCCTACTTTGACACGCTTTCCATCATCAGCAAATGAAAGAGCAAGAGTTCGTACAAGTTCCAAAAGGGTTCCTATTCGATAAACATCCTGTGTGGGAAAAGGGCTTTGTCATCTTCGAAACAACTATATATAAGAATTACCAATATTCTTACCGTTTCTGGGTTAAGTTCTGGAATGTTGATCTCCACCTGCAACACCAGCAGATCAATAAAATCTATACTAGCAAATTAATTTGCAGAAGAAATACTAGTTTCAGCAAAATAACCCACATGAGAATGGCAAGGATGAAACAAGGTAATAACTAATAACTAATAACTATGAAAGTAAATAGCTAAACTAAACTAGGAGGATTCCACATATGTAATTCTGTTAGCCAGTAAGGAGATCAAACTAAACCACAAACTTAGGATAGGTAACTGATTGGTTCACTAGTGGTACTTATCTGAATGAGAGCCAAATCAGGAATATGGATGAATGATGAAAGAATGAAGGAATCCTAAAGCAATTCAACTGACATGCTAAATTTGGCACAAAGAGAAAGTTCCCTCCTATGATCTCATTTTCATATTGATATATATAATATTGTGACTATAAAAATAGTATAGAATAAAAAGATATCAACCTTTTATGTGAAAATTAGGTTGTTCATGAATGAAAGCATTTGGTGTGAAGAAGAATTTTATAATCTGTTGTGGAGTGGCTCTTCAAAGTCCAATGACGATTATATATCAATTCTTAAATGCTACTCTTTACTAGAAAAGAACCAACTCCCTTCTTTTCCTGTCTCTATTGGGCGAACCTTTTCAAAAAATCATGAGCACTAATGAAACTATGACACCTATAATCATTTAAGTATCAGAGTGCCTTATGCCAAATTGAGTGCACCAAGAACAAATTAAAAGAAGAATATGAAGTAATTGGAGAGTAAGCATATACAGGAATATTAAGAACATATTTTGTATGATTTAAAAAAGGTAAAATTTCCTTGAGGATTGGAACTGATTCTGTATAGATGAGAATATGATAAGAACTTTCCTAAAAGAAGATAAAAGATCTAAGACACTTAGTAAAAGAGAGATTAATCACTCAACTTATACACATGTTTCAGCTATGAACCAGCCAGTGTCCTGAATGGTAGTCTCTAATGATAAAAATCGAAAGATGAATTGCATCATAGAGCATTAGCAATTGAAGCGTCATACAGGTGTATCAATGGCAGGGGTAGGACTGAGAGGCATGAATAATCGAAGACAGCATGGTTAGAAGTCAGCACATTATGCCACCCAAGCTAATGGAACCAAGAAACAAGTTCACCTATTGAAAAATATCTAAACAAAGTAAAGCAAGACCTCCTCTAGGGAGATTTAATCATTCCCAAGTCAGGAGCATAAATCAGAGGCAAGTTAAACCATGAATAGATCTTGACATTAAATTATAGGTCTTAACTTGTGAGCGAAAACAAGGTCAAAATTTCAGATTGCACAAGCAAATAGACAAGACAAGTAAAGAATATCTTGATTTGTTATAAACTGGATCAAATATTCTAAACTTTAACAAGAAGAAATAGTTACAAATAGCTGACCTTCAATCTACGTATTTTGTCTTCTATAGCATTTTGAGTAGCTTGCAGCACATCATCATAGAAATATTTCCTTATCTCCTTGGAATGAGGAATATTATTCAACCTTGTAGGAATACCTCGCCAGTTATCCTGGGGGGAGCATTTGAAGCAAAAAAGAAATTTATGCAATCAGCTAACACATTATTATGAACCAGTTGCCAACAATTGTAGAGTTTACTAAATTAACAAATTTATATGTACCCTGCTTGAAGCTGCCAGTTTCAGATTGCTATTTGAGTTTCCTAGAAAGGAAAAAAAAATGCAACAAGAGATCATAATTTGTGATTGTTCCAAACATAAATGACAATTAAAAGTATTTTATATTTCTAGACAATAAAAAATATGGGACAATAAGGAACATAATTGTCTTATTAAAGCATAAACAAAACAATCTTTGCTTGAGAGTTTTAGAGTAAAACACAAGCATATAATTTAATCAAGCAAAATGTAAGTTGCTTAGCATGTAAAATTCTTCATCCTTAGGACTTATACACTATAAACTATAAAGGATATTTGATATCTTTTACATAAGAAGTCTAGTTCTGCAAATAAAGGACAATAATTACTTTATGTTTCGGGTGCTTGACTGGCTTTAATCTAACCTTGACTATGCATATATCATCTATTATGTGTTTGCTTTTAGGAAGTTCTCTTTTATTCCTAAAAGCGGAGTAAAGGGCCCAGTAGGTCTTTTTTGTGAAAAGTTAACGTAAACTTATGTCATCCAGTGATATAATAAGTAGTAATCTGTTCATTTACAGAAAGTTCTATAAATCCTAATAACTAGAATTCTGCAAACCATTAATAATAAAATTGATCTATTTGTTCCTTCTCTAAACCCAGGATACAAAGTAGGACTTCGAGAAGAACTAAGAGAGACAACCATATATAGAAAGGATAATTCTTCTGTTGCAATAAATGCAGTTAAGGAACAACATTGCCATATTTCAAACCCAAATGATTACTGCTGATTCTCTCTTAAAATTGCCACTAAATAAAATGGACCCAGGAAATAAGGGATTTTATAATGTGAGGCTAAATGAAAGGCCAAATGGATTCCAATTAGCTATTTACATAATGAGTACCATCTTGCTGTTTTTTAATGTCATTTTTCTGCCTTGTATTTCATTATCCCTGATGCAATTTTTTTTCTCATGCTTAAACCTGCTGCCCCTAACTTATAGATGTAAAATTCTACAAAGATACGAAGAAATAGCATAACTGAATTGTTTTAAAAGAAATACACCATTCTTCCGAGGTAAAATATAGTGAAGTACATAAGATTCTGTAAAGGCCTTATAAAACAACAAGCTCATGATCAACTCCCATCCTATAAGAAAACATAGGTGGAAACTGTCATGCCCTATAGTTTCAGAAGTAGACAAATGATATTAATCATTTAAGACCATTCACAGATATATGTTGGTTTAAGCCAATATCAATATCAAGTGCAACCATCTTATCCCTTCATTAAAATAAAATTTAATATCCACAGGTTATAATGGTTTTCTGATTATATACTTATGTAATTAAAGTTTCATTGTATTGCTTCAGATGATGAAGCTGCAACTGACTAGTAGTATTTGTTTGTGGCCTTGTAAGTTATGTATTTACCATTAGTTACCTCCAAGGTCTTGAACTTTACAGCATCAGTACGAATCTTCTGCAGCAGGGCATCAATTTCTTGAAATACAATCTCTCTCGGACGATTTCCATCAACCTATATTATTGGCATTTTTTATATAAGATTTTTTTGCTCAAATTTCTTATAAAATTTATACACCACCTGAAGTAACAAACACCTTCTGCAGCAAGTCAAAGTATGTCGGCAAGATAGCATCAGAATTCCGTTTATGTGTCTCAAGACGCGATCTAACCTGGCCATATAAAAGAATCTACACTTAGATGACTTGGTTTTAAAGAAATAGTGAAATAAACTTCTGATGTACAATGATATCCAAAATTCTAGGAATGCATAAATTTCTCGACGACAATCTTAACTCATGTGCCTGGTGGACTCATAAAGCCTAATGCATCATACATAAAATACTCAAAGTTACAGGATGAAGAGGCTTGCAATATCTAGAGAATGTTTGAAGGGAAACAATTGCAACATGAATAACCAACAAAAAATGTTTTAAAAAGAGAGAGAAATTATTCTTTTCAAATGACACCACCTTTGGATTTTTTGACAGCATTTATGTCAATGTAGAATTAGTAAGCTGACATGAAATTTGCAACAGCAACCCAGGAGCACTAAGACTTGAGAAAAAAATTTCCCACAAGCGATTTACCACCAATAGGGAAACTCTACATATGATTAATGTAAAGCATAGTGGATTAAAGCACATCATGAGAAGAAAAAAACTTATAAAAGTAAGTTAAATGGTAGGAATAAAAAAGCCATGAAAGAACCAGAAAAGCCATCAACTTATCACCAAACAATCATATATGTTATAATGAAGCATAGGAAAATGTCTTAAATATTGTTGGAAAGGAAACAACTTGTTCTGGTTGTCATTTTCATTTAAATAACACTTTTGATAGTCATTATATATTATAACAATCACTGATTTAACCAATTTATCAATGAAGCTGTATGGTACAATGGTATAATTTGGTGTACCACCAAGAAAATAATAAAAATATGCTTCATTTGCTGGCACTACTTTGGTATGGCAGCATACTGTGTACCATTATAAGGTCAGACTGGTGAATCCATTGAAGATAGCCAGTATGGTCTTGTATCTAAACCCTAATTTAAATGAAGTTAAATATTTTGCCACTGGTTTCAACTAGTTTCCTTTGGAAAAAAAGCAAATAGCAATACGTAGCATGAAAAACAGTGAAAAAAGAAAGGTTGACCTTTTCCTGAGTATCATCAGTTCGAGTAATCAATCGTGCAGAAATTTCTTCTGTCTCAGGAGGAAAGTTCTTAAGATGGTAAATCTTGCCACTAACTGGGTCCATCCTTCTTCCAACACATCTGTCGATTAGAATTTCATCAGGAACCTGAATGTTAACAGGTAAACTATGAAAAGTCAAAATGCCAAGGTCATGGGTCAGCGAAGCAGATCAACTAAATCTGAAATTAATTTAATTCGGAGTATACACAGTTACCTTGTCAGACTTCTAAGATACCTATCATACTGTAAACATATGTTAAATTACTTTTGGTCTAACTCTACAATATAACTGAAAAACTAAGCACAAATGTTCACTATTCAATAGATTCCAGAGTAATTCAACAAGGAAGATTTGATTTTACATATGTAAATCTTGTGTTTATCAAGTTACGGGGTAATTTTCAAAAGAAGATGAATACATGGTGATTTCTTCTCCTTTAAATTTGCTTACATGTAAATGGTGAATAATGATGATAACATGTAAACCACACGCCCTTCTTTATTCAATCATTTGCTCGGATTTCCGGCTAAGCAGCATAACCATTCATCTTCAAACTACATTACATGGCATGCTAATTCATCTGTTCTTCACTTATTCCTACTCACAGTATTCTATGTGCTGTGTACCAATTAAAAAACCAGTCAGACCAGTAGGTAGGTGGACCAGGCAATTTTGCAGTCTGAAACAGAGATTATCATGCAGTAACCTTAGGGTTCCGGGCTTACCATCCAGTTTCAATGATAAAAATTGGAGGTACAAAGGATAAGCCTACCGCCCGATACGCCTATCTTTTCCCTATCTTTTCTTTTGTGACAACTTCTTACAATTGTCCCCTTTTTCAATTTTCTCTTTTTTCTTTTTTCATAGAAGCTCCTCTCTCTTTCCATTTATTTCTCCCAAAAACCCTCTCTTCCCATTTATTTCTCCCAAAATCCCTCTCTTCCCTACTCCTCTGCTCTTCATTGTCCTACTTGTCACCCCGCCATCACTACCACAGTGTGATGGCAGATCATCACTTCCTACTCCCCCTCAAGTACTCCTTTTCTGCCACTTCCTCCTTTGCCTTCTCCTCCTCCACCTCCTCCTCATCTTCCTCCTTCCTCTTTCTCTTTGGTATGTCCACCATACCATGTGCCGGTCCAATGGTATATACCAAATTTATACTGTTCCAACCAGCAACTGGTACATACCAGATCCATAACGGTCTAACCAATGACGGGCACAAGTCTCGAACCATGACTTGAAGCCTTGTAATGTACATTAGCTCAACTATGCAAACTAGCCTAACACTATTAGACACTACAACTGTTTTAAACATGATAAGCAACCCTTGCAATTCTGATGTAATGTGCATTAATGTGTATTTTTCCTAAACGATTCTCTGTTATTCATATCAACTCATGTATTTCTGCATGCATAGACCTTATACATAAGAACTCTCACAATTTAAGAACTGAATAAGCTTGAACTTTAATTATTTAAGAATCTTTTAGCTCTAGAGGAAAATATTAAAAGAATTATACTCTAGATATGTACCATGAATCAGAATGAAAAAAATGAAAGATGGAATTCAGCTATGTAAAACATAAGATTTCATAACAAACATTTAATAGCATCCAGATACTATCACCTTGATCAGGAACTACAAGATTTCCTAACTCAGACAACTCAAATAATCATTCCATAGCTGTATTGTTATTTGGTTGAAAAGCTTAACAGACGAGCAGTTAAGATCTTTTAGGTACCGACTAGCAATATGGACATTTGTTGACACACTTCTCTAGCATCGGAAACTTAAATTTTACCACTAAAATGAATCAATTTTATCTAACAAAAATAAATAATTTCTTTGCAACTATACTCGACATACTTCAAGGACAATGAATATGTCTGGTCTTATTTTCATCCTTTCAAGACTCCCTGCTTGTGAAGAACTTCTTGGATATCCATCAAGGAGCCATCCTTTCTCTCTCACATCTTTTTGTGATAACCGCGAAACAACCATCTGTCATAGATCAGATCAGTTAGAAGTTACTGGAATGACATTTAGAGAGTGCAACATGCTTGTGGTGTACCATACATCAGTAACGATTTCATCCGGGACAAGCATGCCAGTGTCCATGTATTCTTTTGCTTTCTTTCCAATTTCTGTTCCTGATGATACTTCCGCTCGCAAAAGATCTCCAGTAGAGATGTGCACCAAACCATACTGGAATATGGATAACATGAAAAAGGAAATGTCTTGAAAAGCCACAAACTATTAACCACAAAACTTGTTTCCATGAGTTCCAAGAACAAGAATCTGATCTTATTTAACATTACAACTGAGCGCATACATTTAGGATGCCAGTGAAAGAATTATACGGAACAAATATACGAACAAATCTGAATTTCAACTCCCAAAAATAGTTTCACAACAAAAAAAATGTAAAACATGGCACATATATGTATTAGGAGTGAGATTGCGTGGTAGATTGTCTTCAAATGAACCAAAACTTGAACCCACTTTTGCAGTCTAGCTTCTCAAGACAAATAAATTATGCCCTTTATGTTCCTAGTCAGGGCTGCACCTAAAATCATGAAATGTTTTCTTTCTTATTTTACATTTTGCTTTAAATTGTGACAACTACAAAATCCGGAAATATGTTTCCTATGGTAACATTAGACTGGGTTGTAGTTTCATTATATCTATAGTAGCAACAAACATGCTGCAATTTTCAAGATGAATACAACTGGACTGAATATCAATGGAGAAGCAATTTCTTAAAGGTGAACATGTTGCAGTTTCAAGGTGAACACTAGAGAGTTGAAGAAATATCATTATCAGATCAGATGCTTTGGAAATTATCGATTATCTTAATAAAAAAGCTCAGGTATCTTGGAGCTTAGGATAAATCCTGCAAGTCACTTTGTCGCTGGGAATGCAAGGTTGTCAAATTTTATCATCTTAGTAAAATGTGAATTTGTTTTGCTAATTCTGGATGCTCACATGAGTTGGCTCACTCCTGGGAAGCAGACTTACATATTTTTTTTGTATTCTGAATTGATTGTCTCTTTAAAGCAGTGCTAATGAAGCTTATTTTATTCAAAAAATAAATGTGATGTAGTATGAGTGCCAGCGAATTTTTTTTCTTGATAGTAGAGGAATAGAAAGAGAGAAAAAAAGTTAGTAACCGAAAGACAATAGAAAAATAAAAGGATACTACCAGACTCGTTTTGGCTCAAGGAGAATACTCCTAAGATAAAGGCCTCACACCTCTGCACATGCCACACATGGACAATAGAATTATTCTATCGAGAAAGCAAGTTGTGGCCTCGCACCACTCATACACAACATGGGAAAATAACTCAATTCATTGATTTGTTTTCTTATTGATGCATTACAATGTTCTAGCCCCTTTTTATAGGCTCAAGTACAAGAATAAAAAGGAAAATACAGAAATAAGAAAGATTACAATTGTATTAAGTCAAATATATAATATGTTCCAATTGAAGAAGGTAATAATTCTAATTTGGTTTGAAAAATAATCATCCTCTCCTGATGATATTCTTAATTGATAGATTTTTTTATTTGTAGAGATAAATCTTTAGTCAAGATTCACAATATTCAATCAAAAATAAATTTAATTTCTTTCATGTTTTTGCATTTGCTTCCTTTGTCTCCCTGTTGAGTAAATGTTGTCATATGATAATTTAAAAGATCCCTAAACTAATTAAATTTATGTAAATAAAAGATAAACTAATTGGTTCCACATCAACATGAGTGTACGATTAAACTGTTGGAGCACTTTTAGACATGTTCACCTTGAAACATGCATAATCAATATTTTTGCTCTCATTCAAACTGGGTCACCTCCGTAAACGGTCATAATGAAAAACAATCACCGATCAAGCAAATAAAAAACAATGATGGATAACAAAAAGATAAAAGAACCGACCTTCTCTACGAGCATCTGACACTGAGTTCCTTTCCCGGACGCGGGAGCCCCAGAGATCATCACCTTCAGCGGCTCCGTCGCAGCACAAACTACCACCGCTAAACCCTGCCCAAGTAACAAGCGACAGCAACATCAACACCCGCAGCAAAGATCTCCAAAACAGTTAGGAAGCATCAGAGACGCCTAAATAACAGACCCTCGTCTTAGGATTTCGCTTCGAATAATGGTTCCCGGACAGGAAACAGAGCGAATGAGAGAGGCGAAGGGAAGGGCGAATAGGAGATAAGGCGGAGGAAGAGGAGGGAGGAAGAGTGGCGAGAGCCGGGGCGACGGGTCGACGGCGGTGGTTTATGGCGATCCCGGTGGCTGTGGCGGTGGCCATTGCGTCACTTTGCTCTCTCCGTCTCTCACCCTTCCTCGGCGGTTTCCGAGGGCTTCTTTATATGGCTGAGATGGGAGGGAATGTGGAGGATAGATGATAACGAGCAGCTTTGAACCACTACTTCCTTTGCATCCACTTGGATCTGCTACAAAGCTTACAGTAAAGTCGGCATACAAGACACGGTTCCTACTGATTTGATACCGTCGGATCGAGAATAATTCAACTCTGTAAACCCAACTTAATCCCACTAATTATTCTACTTACAATGGTTTTTTTTTTATAAGATAATTATTTATTTTTTAATAAAATGTAAGTGACAAAGGTAGAATGCATATCTATAACATTTACCGACTAAACTAAATGAGTTTGATACACTACGATCAAATTGGACGAGATTTCGAACCTTTACTCTTTGATAAATGAGTATGTTATTATAAATGACATTTAAACTGTTAAATATTTACCGACTAAACTAAATGAGTTTGATACACTATAATCAAATCGGGCGAGATTTCGAACCTTTATTCTTTGATAAATGAGTGTGTTATTATAAATGAATCTGATAAATCATCACCAAATCAATATTTAAGGTATTATATTTATTTATTTTATGAGATTAGGATCCAATAATTAATTATAAAAAATAAAAATTAAAACATCAACAAATTAACTTAGGATTTGTTTTTAAGATATCAAAGCTATCTTTATTATTTTTATTTTCATATCAATACGGCTATGAAGAGAAGAATACTTTCAGCCACTAATACTTTCTCAAATAGTATTGCACAACTAGGATCATTTTGGTATCATATTCTACAAATATAAATCCAACTCCATATTTTATAATCTCCCATCCTTTTAATCTTATTAATTTTTACTATTACAAAAGAATTGTTAGAAAATGAATGATAAATTTAATGTTCATCATAGCAAGAGCATACTAATGCCACCAAAAACAATCTGCTATTCAACTCTCAAACAATTACAGATGATCATACCAGAACTTGTTTAAGTACAAGGCATAAGCTTCCATTGACAAAAACTATCACACACACTGTCCTTCGAAGGCCAAAAGGAAAGAACTTTCTATAACATATCCAAAGAACAAATGATGGTTGCAACAAATACAATCAATGATGTAATTTTTGTGTGACCAAAAAGTATTGAGTCAATTGTGTCCGCCAAATTATGATCTCCATCCATGCAGAAAAAATCTGTAGAGACAGCAACCAGCTCTTGTTAAAGAGAGATTTAGGTAGAAAACAAGACAATAACATTTAAGAAAGAATTTTGTATAAAAATACTTTTGTTGATTCCAGAAAATAGCTAAAACAGAAGAGTGCAATTGATTATGCAACCAGGAAAGAAGGCACTGCCTAATTAGTAGTAATGTAGAAATGCATTTGAAGGGAAATAACAAGGTACACAAATCAATGCCTCTGAACAAGTTCTGAGACTGCATCAAACTGAAGCACTAAGCATTGCCAAAACCTGTCAATACAGCCAATAATTGGTTGACAGGATGAGTGACTATATAATCTATATTGCACATAATGAAACAGCTTGAAGTTCACATACAGCTTTACTTATATGTATCATAACTCTGGCCATATTTGTTAGTAGAACTAATTGATGGGCTAAATTAGCTGCCTGATGAGAAGGATCAAGATGGCCTCACTAGAAAGAAAGGGATCCATAAAAGCCATAGTTCAGCATTCAAGATTTGATGAGCCATTCTTGACTTCAGACACTGTTTTTCCTCTATATACTGGTCAGTACCAAACTGTTTCATGCACATGCTAAGTGCATAAATCTGCTTCTTTAGTTTTAGCATATTTTTGAATTAGAATAACTTGAGGATAATGAACTCCAATAACTTGATCTCTCCAATCTTATAAGCCAAAAAAAAAAACCCCACCCCAAGAGCACTGAAAAAAAGCTCATTCTAGCATATCAAGCATCTGTAGAAGCACTTACAGAATGTATGTCTGAAGTCGAGGGCTTACAGATATGTTCTCCAAGAGAAGACTACTATTGTATAAGGTTGATAGCAGATATTAGAAAAGAGAATTGATTTAGAAATAGCAGATTATATATTTAGATTGTAAATAACATATATAACAAAATAATTAACTCAACCAAATAAATAAACAAATTAGCTATCAAAACAGAGGCAAAAGTTTTACTTATATGCACCTTAGATGACAGAAAGACACAAGGCTTTCATTGATCTCATGTATTTTTTGACAGACGCTGGTAGATATGTATCATATATTTTCCATCATATGACACAAATTTGGAGCCTTCTGGTGAAACAATGGCTCAAGTCGAAAAGATGGCAAACCATCCATCCCCCTTTTAGCATCATACATCTCATTCCATGCCTGAACCACCTCATCAATCTTAAAGGAAAACCCTGCAATCATGAAAAGGCACTTAGCAATTTGATCAATACTGCAGTGAGCAGACACGTGAGTGCCTATTTGGCATTTGTGATTGCTTAAAGATACAAGAACACAAAAATGCAAGTTGTCCAAAAGGCTAATGAGTCATTACTCTTTTAAAGTTTCACATGAGCAGTGCTAGATCAAATCATACGAACAGAAATTATGGAATATCAAATCACATCTGCAAAATCAGAACACAAATATTAAAGACACTCGTTAATGATATTGTGGATATTAGTTGGTGATTCTTTATATTTATTTTTTATTGTAATCATCCCATGTTCTTATCATGTACAATCAATTAACTTTTTCTATAGGTCTTACATTTGATTGTTGAATTTGCCAATTTGGTTGAATTTGGTTTCTATATAAGTGTAGTGTATAGTCATATAACATAAAACATATGAGTGAATAGTACCTCTTGTTCCTTCCCGGTATCAGAGCAATTTAAAAGAACTAGGGGAATATAAAACGGTTGCCAAGAACATGAGAATTGTTATTCACACATATATTTTGTGTTACATAACTATACACTTATATAGGAATCAAATTCAACAGTAAAAGATAAGACATATAGAAAAGACTAATGGATCATACATGGTAAGATATATGAGATGATTACAATCAAGAACAAATATAAAGAATCACCAATTAATATATAAATAATCCTTCATAATATCATGAATGAAATATTTACGTGATCTCTATAGATGTGATTTGATATTCCTGATTTACGTAATCTCTTATGATTTGATCTAACAAGCAATGGTATTAATACCTTGGCTTATTGGTTGTTTGTGAAAATCATAAAGCAGTAGAAGAACATGGAAAACCATGTTTAGAGAATTTAAATTGAGGTGTGCAGTAGTACCATAACATGATACATAATGAACTGAGATATATTCTAAAAGGGACTAGTCTTTCAAGACTTGCACCTGCAGATTTGAGGTGTCGAATAAATGCTTCATCATACTTTGGAAAAACAAAATCAAGGAACAATATTAATAAGAGATACTTTTTACCTTCTTGGGCAGTTGCATTGGCACAGTGGTTTCTTATAATAACAGCAACATTAGCTGAGGAAACTCCTGCAAGTTTCAATTTTTCCACAGCTGCCATGAGACACTCTTCCCACGTGGGAAGACCTAGTTTGAATTCCACAGCAGAACGCTCAGAGAGCATAGAGCCCCATAGCATGTTTATCTGAGATCTCATGTTAGATGTATGTTCCATTGCTGCTTCTGTTGGCAGCTCTTTGAAATAACCATTCATACCCATCTTCTCCAAGAGGCCTCTTAATTCTCTAGGCTGGGTCAATTCCTTCAATTGCTGCTCTTCCATCTTTTCCCACATCATCGTGCCCTTTTCCATGTTATACTCGGCATCATTGAATAACCCAAAGACTTCTGCTGAAGGCCAAACATCTAAGTCTATGTTGCTTCCAATAGCATAATACCAAGAAAGCTTTGCTTGCTCAAACTGTTGCTGAGCTAGTGCAAAATGCCCTTCATAGAAGTCAGGATTAGTTTTCAAGGCTTCTTCATATCTCTTGCCTGCCTTAATATATTCAGCATGAGCCCACTTGTATGCCTCTTTGACCCTTTCAAGTACAGATTCCTTGGAGGCATCTTCTGACAAGAACAACTTTTTCCTTGCTCGAGACATATGAATATTTCCCCAATTAAACAATGCAAGAGCCACCATCTCTTGAAATTTCCCCTCAGCAAGTTTAAGAATTTCTTGGGCTTCTTCACTCGTGACAGTATCTTCTATTGCCTCAGAGTACAGCTTGATACCAAGCTCATGAAGGTTCAGATATGCATCAGAACTGAAACCCAACTGGTTCTTGAATAACTGAGCAAACTGCACGATCCAGTCATCAATGTAAGTTGACAAGCTCTTCTCGTCAGAATTTCCGCTTCCATTTTCTGAAATGTCAACATAATTTCTTCCCTGCCCTTTCAATGAAGAACTAGTTTCTATGTCTGCAAGCCATGGTTCATTCTCAGGACTAACTTCTGTTAGATAAAGCCTGAGTGAACCCTGAGGATCTGCAGATTCTTCAGCCCACCTTAGCTCTTCAGATGTAGTGATCGTCACCAAGTCATCCTCTTTGTCCTTGTACTTGATAAGGATGGCCTTTAAATTAGGGAATTTTTTACCAACAGTCTCTCTCAGATGTATCATGCTGCAATCAGCTGGTATTTGGGCCCATCTTATATCATCCCCTAAGACTAACTTCACTACCCTTATAGGTTCTTCCTTAACTTCAACATACTTCTCTGTCATCGCCTTCTCCTGTGCCTTCCGGCTCTTCTTCTTCTTCTTCTTTGACCTTTCTTTCAGAATCACAACTTCCTGAAGTGAAGCAACGGCACTGTCATCCGATATGATGTCTTTCTTCTCCATCGCCTTCCTTACCCTGTCAGAAATCTCCTAGGCTGTGAGGATGTTGGGCTCCAAATTCAGAATTACAAGCCAACTCCAATTTATTCAAGACTTCAAACTACCTAGCTTCTCTTGGAAGGGATTTACTATACTCGGGAGATGCCTCGACGGCAAGATTACATTCCCCTATCTCGGAAAGAAAGGCAACCTCTGAGACTTGTTCACCAGTAGAATCAAAGATCTTTTTTTCGACTCGAAATCGCTGATCGGTGAGGTGCAAAAGTTTCGGAGAACAAACAAATCAAGATCAAGTATAAAGACAGTACTCTGAGAAAGCAGAAAAAAAGAGACTTGGTCACAACAGCTAGTTTTCCACAATCGAATAGCTATGAAACCTTAATCCCGCATCAAAGATCTCATCTTTCCCTCTCTAATTCACTAGAACAGCCTTCAAAGATTCTCCAACTAATATAACAGCCCTCAATAAGATTTGCTTCAAACTCCCTACCCGCCAATGAAAACCTAAACTTGCACCCAGAAACCAAACTATTCCTGCAGAAATTTAGAAAAGAGCTTCAGGCAAGTGCGGGATCAAAACTTATCTTAGATTTTTCGTCTTCCTTCTCCGCGAGGACTGAATCTTTCGGCTAGAGCGAGCGGTTTTCTCCGAGGAAATCGACGCCAAGAAGAAACCACCCAGGACGAACTAAAAATCCCGCCTTTCCCTTATCGAACAACCGCCTCTACTCCTGCGAACCAGAATCTCCACCTACCAACTTCGGCACACGCAAACCAATCGCTTCTTCGCCGTGTGGCATAGAGAGGAGACTTGGAGAAGACGGCATCAAAAGGTTCTTCCCAACCGCCTCGCTATTTCGTGGTCTCGGGATAACGAATCCAAGCGGGCGGTGGTATCCTCGTGCTCCCATGACTTCTCGGGATCGATACGGAAGAGCCAACCAAGTGGAGACAAATGGAAAGCGAGAAGTGGGTTTCCCATTATTCAATTGAACGCTTCTCTCGAGCATTGACCCGTTGGTGTGTGCCGGAAGAACTCGTGTTGAAGAAGAGTAACGGCATGTGCACTTTTGAAACTTTCTTTTCCGAAGAACACTTCGAGGAAAAGAAACCATGCCTTTGACTGTTCTTGCGTCGACCAAGTCAACCAATATGGGAAAATAAGTTTTTTTTAAATCATATTTGATATATTAAAATATTTAAATATTAATAATATTTTGTGTTAGTATTTATGATATGTTAATATAATTTTTTTAATTTCTAAAATTACTTTATGACTTTATCTAAAATTATAAGATTGTCAAAAATAATTTAGTGAGAAATTAATATTTTTAATAAAAAAATAAAATTATTTTTATATTTATTTATATAATTATGTTTTTGTTTATAATATATTTGGACCATACAAATACTTTTATGATTACATACATTCATTTTTTTATTTATCTACTTTATTAATTAAAATAAAAAATATATATATTTACTTTTGAATAAAAATTAAAAATATTAATTTGTCATAAAATACTTAATGAACTTTTAAAATATAATTTTATTAAACGATACCTCAATACATCTTTAAAATATAAATTTTTTTCCAAAACTATGTATTCATTTATTTTTTTCTAATTATAAATTAAAATATATATTTTCAAACATAACCACTATCCGAAGACCAGTGAAAAGATTAAAGAAAGGAATGAAGAAAGAAGAAGAAGAAAGAGAGAAGTGAGAAAAGAGTTCTCCCCTGTTGTGCCTAAGGCATCAAAATATAGAATGAAAAAGAGAGGAAGAAAGAGAAGTGAGAAGAGAAAATCTTCGACTCCATTTGTTTATTTTCTGGTTTTTTTACCTTTGTGAGTTTCTCTTTTACAAGAGAGAAGATGTTTTGTTTTTTTCCTGTATTAGAGAAAAATTTATGTTTCTAACTTTTATAGTGAATGCCTTTTAGTTTATCTGTGGATGTTTCTTTCAATCAGGATTTATCATGTTATATTTTAGTGTTATTATTTCAATTAATTTTTAACTTGTGTTTTATTATTTTAGCTTGCTTTTGTTTCTTTGTTCCTATTTTTCTTCTAACAGAAGCTTTGCGGTGCCCGTAAACTTTTTTGACTGCATTTTGTTAGAATACTTATAGATTTTAAATTTAGGGTTGATCTCTTTAGGGGATCGATCTTCTTGGAACTCTATAAGGGTTTATCAAAAGATGATGAATACATGACTATTTATAAAGTTTCTAAACTTTAATTCATAATAGGACTCGTACTTAATTAAGACTCATATTCAAGATTCTTAGGACTTTTACTCAAGACTTCTATTCCTTTACATACACATCTGAATCATTGATATCTTTTCTTTACATCTATCATGAATACCAATGATATCTTACTAACAGGTTCACTTTGATCGTGAATAATGTATTTGGCTTCCAAGTCTTATCAACCGTACGTCTTCTCGATGAAAAAAACGAGATGACCAAATATGTTCATCCCCGATTCAGATGTACTATTAATCTAAAATGTTTGCTTATGGGCTTAATTTTATTGGAAATGATGAAGACCAAATGTTTGACAAATGGTGCTTATTTAGGTTGACTTATTTTATTGTAAGAAAGGAAGAACACATCCATTCCCACGATACTGCACTCACGATTAAAGCTACAACACCAAACCAAATCAACCTTACTGTGACTGCATCCTCAACTACAGACCATTTCCTGAACACAAACACACACTTATTCTTGACACACTACTTACTCTCAGTAGCTAATTCACGACCCTGCAGCACCTGCGGACCTCGGCCTCGCTCCCCGGTGGCGGCGCCAGCCTCCCCATCCTCACCATGGAGACCGCAAAGTCCTCGTAGAATAGCACCGGGTCCATCGCATAGGCCTGAACGAGGCTGCCGACCTCCCCGCCCCCGTTCACCAGCACCTGGTCCGACGGCAGGAGCCCCTCCCCCGACAGCAGGTTAACGTAGTACTGGTTGTCGAAGGTGGCCGGCGTGGCCAAGTCGAGGTGGGCTAGTGTCCCGTTGGAACCCGCGCAGAGCTGCTGCAGTGACTGGAGGAAGATACGGTCGGCGGCGGCGTCGGCGATGCCTCCCCCGTTGAGCCGAGATATGAACGACGAGCACCGTGCCTTTCCTATCGTGTGAGCACCTGGACATTGACAGCTTCGAGATCAGAAGTTGGGCTGTGGGAGACGAAGGCAATACAAGTCGGTGGAGGGCGTGTACCTGAGAGAACGACCATGTCCTTCGTGGAGAGGCCGAGGTTTTGGAACTTGTGGACGAGGGTGGCAACGTCGGACGTCGGAGCCGGGATGTTGGCGGTAGCCATCGAAAGGCTGGCAGTAACGCCGTCCCTCCGTCCCACCTCCACCACCCATGTTGGTCCTCCTGACTGCAACACGGAGTGCAATGAGATTGTGACCTTGGCTTAGCCGAGCAAAGACTCATCGAGTTTTGGGAAGCAGAAGAAACCAGCACGACGGAGTCTCGAGCCGCAATGGCGAGGACATCAGCACAGGAGACAGTATCAGGACACGCCATCTCTAGCTCGGTCTTGATTCCGTCGACGACATCGAATCCCCTCAGCGAGTTCAAGTTCGGGCCGGCGGTCTTCTCCCCCACAAGATTTGGGGTGTCATCGAGAAGCACCGAAGCATCACAACCCTTGGAAAGAAATCATAGACAAAGCATGTTAGTTTCGGGCTTTCTGTTTGGTTTCAGGACGAGGTTACACTCACGTTAACAAAGCAGTCGTGGAAGTGAAGGCGGAGAAGGGAGGCGGCCATGCGGGGGTCACTCGCCATGGCTTGTTGCACTCCGGAGAAGATAATGGCTTCTGCCTGCGGACAACTACTGATATAAAAGTCGAAGTTTAGGGAACCACCGTCAAAACTACCGCTACCACCACCGCCGCCGACACCTATGCAGTCTTTGGACAAGGCATTGAGCTGGCCGGCTACAACAAGCACAAGAATAGCACAAACTATGATGGTAACCATCGCTTCTTATGAGTGAGAAGCCTTAGATATTGTTGCGACTTGTGAAGTAGAAGACACCCATAGCTTCTGCTTATATAAAGACAAACCAGAGAGAAAGAGAGAGAGAGAGAGAGATGCAAGTATGTTGTCTTTGACGTGAGTAGGTCACGCAGGACCATCGATGGAAGTAGGAATGGCGAGGAATAGAAACAACGTCGAACAAGTCATTCGGTTCATGCTAGTGGCTGACGAGGGTAATCTCAAGTGATGCACTTAACAAAGGAGCTTGCAGGAAGCGGGACTGCACATTAGGCGAGCCATCAGAAGAAAGCATCTGCTCCCCACAGACCATCATTTCACGTCTGCCTCTGTATTCTGCACAGTAGCTGAAAGCTTTTGATTTTGCTGCAACATCCATTAACGATCAATCCATCAATGAACTTGAAGCACCATATAATAATGTGTTTGTGTATTGGTACCTGAATCCACCTTTTCTCTGCCATGGTGAACGAAAGGTTGACTCCTTCAACTTCTGATTAGCGAAGTAGTGCAGTCGGTGAAACCGTCTCGTCCTCTGTTGACATATCAAAGGGAAAAGTGGCATGAGAGTAGCAGATATGGTGAGCTCAATGTGGCAGAAACTTCAACAACTATAGGCCATGGGAGGAGAGAGAGAGAGAGAGAGAGAGAGAGAGAGAGGCTGCATGCAAAGCATGAACTACTTTGAAGACGATGATAACTGTGGCTTTAGGATATGTGATGGCAGCTAATAGATTCGAGAATGACATCTTTGTTCAATAATGCTTGATGTCATAGCATTAATGATCTCCCAAACTATTTACCAGTGTACTTAAATGCATCACAAGATTATGCAACTGATACTTCTTTTCTCTATGGATCTTAATGAATCCAACTTCTACATGATACGACCTTTTCTTGCAATCGTGGAGACCCAGACTCATCAGCCATGACCAGAGGCAAGAAACTTGTTGTCTTCGTGGGCCTCCACTGCATATCCTTGAGACACGTGCAGTACACATGTCATGTTCTATACTTTTATGTCACGTGCCATGCACGTGCATATACCGTTGACTCGCTGTTCGTCTGACGATAGAAGATAACGGATCCAGTAGAGATAAGAATCCGACCCGATTTGAGCACTACATGAACGATGTGACAACCGCATAAGGTCCGAAGCCTTGTACTCGACGACGCTACGCTCCATCGACTCGATCCTTCGGGTCCCGCCCCCCCCCCCCCCCCCCCAACACTTCGATCTCCCCTTCTCCCGACCTACTCGAAATGGCGGCCACCTTGGCCCCCGCCGACCGCCTCGCCGCCCCCTCCCTCCGCCTTCACCACCCCTCCTCCCTCTCCCGCCGCCTCCTCGTCCCTTCTCGCCTCCCCGCTACCTCCCTCTTCCCACACCGCCGCCCGCGAGTCGTGGCTATGGCCGTCGAGACCGGCGGCGCGAACTCCAAACCCAGGGTCCTTGTCGCCGAGAAGCTCGGCGAGGCCGGGCTGGCCCTTCTCAAGGGCTTGGCCGACGTTGACTGCTCCTATAACCTCTCCCCCGAGGAGCTCCGCGCCAAGATCGCGCTCTGCGATGCCCTTATCGTGCGGAGCGGCACCAAGGTCGGCCGAGATGTTTTCGAGTCCTCCGGTGGCAAGCTCAGGGTGGTCGGGCGCGCTGGGGTCGGGATCGACAATGTGGATCTCGCCGCCGCCACCGAGCATGGCTGCCTCGTGGTCAATGCGCCCACCGCGAATACGGTTGCTGCAGCCGAGCATGGGATCGCCCTGCTCACCGCTATGGCCCGCAACATCGCGAGATCTGATGCTTCCATGAAAGCTGGTCGAACCTTTCTTTCCTTTTGATAGTTTCGATAGAGGAAAAAGACAACTTTTCTGGTTCCACTTGCCTCTCTCTCTCTTTAATCGTTTAGCTCATGACAAAAAGGAAAAGTTGCCGATTCCATCTGATCTTTGGCTGACCACTATGGTAGTTCGTGATCACGGATTCTTTCTTTTTCTCCTTCACCGATTGTTGAGAAATATATGAAGTAAGTGTTTAAAAATGAGTTTAGATTGTGCAATGTCTTTAGGATCAGGCAGAACTGTAAGATCTAGTTTTCAGAGAATGAAGGGATTACTAAGTGTATGAAGGGAATGAAGGGATTACTAAGTGTTTAAAAATGAGTTTAGATTGTGCAAGGTCTTTAGGATCAGGCAGAACTGTATGATCTACTTTTCGGAGAATCAGTCATCTTTCTTGTTAGAAACAAAAGCGATGCTTTCCGCATGAAAACTTTAAGTACTTATCCTTCTAGCTGTTAAGTAAATGCTTCAAAGATAACATTGCTACAAAATCCTGCTGTCAATGGAGAAAAATGATGAAATATAATAGAAACCAAGTCCATCATCATTATTGGAAATATGTGGGTCATGTTATTTGGGCTTATATCGAGGTACATGATTTTCTTTCACCATGCTGATGTATACAACACATTGCATAATTTAAGTTATTATTAGATTTCTGTTTCTTGCACTGTCTTGTTATGCTCTGTTCAATTTAATTATAAAAAAGAAAGGAAACAAATGATGGAGAATGCCACTTCTGTTGGTTTGTTATAGTTCTGTTCATAGCAACATCTATCAGAATACCAAATTCATGTCAATCTAGTTATGAAATTGAATGTTTTATTTTTCATCTATTTTCAAATATGAATTAAGCTAATCAATATATTTTAATTAAAGTACTCCCAGACTTCTCCTTGGTTGAAAGTTGAAACAACTAAAACTTAGTTCATTACTTGTTTCTTGTATTTTCACTCTGTAACTTATTTTCTCATCAATATGGTGACAAAAGCTAAGCTATTTATGGGTCAAGTTATTTATACACAAGTCTATGATATATTGCTCTTTGATTATTCTCAGTTATCTAATCAAGTGATCAGTAGTTCTTTACAAAAAAGAAAAGGGTGATCAACAATAGTTCACCGTATGTTGTCAATAATTTGTTGTCTTTGTATGGTAATCATCTCAGTTCTGACGGTTAATGTTCATTGTCTATTGATAGTAATCATCTCAACAGTGACAATGTTCATTTATAAAGTAGAATTAAACTGTTTCATCCTTAGTTTAGTCATCTCACCTTCTTATGTAGGTTACTGTATACTAGCGTTACTTGTTCTGCTTGGATATGTGAATTTTCTTTATTTCTCCACCTCTTTTACTACCATCAATTGTAAGTCATTAATAGGTCTGTGCTATTAGAAAGTGGATTGTTAATAATTGTTAATAAGTATTTATGGTCTTTTCTTCTTCTACAAATGTGATTAATATTTTTAAAGATGCATTCCCAAGTATTTGAAATTGTGTGGGTAGTTATGGTACTAATTTATTTAAATTGAATTACTATGTTGGTGTTCTTAGAATTATTAATATCATCATGCATGTACTTAACCCTTTCGGCATGAGAAAGTAGTGTAACTGAAATTACCAAGAGGATGGTCAACTAATCACCTTTATACTGGGCCTTCAACTGCACAAGTTCAAAACATTTGTTGAACTCATAATGACATACTATGAAGTCTACAAAAGTTGTATATAAATGGGATCAAAAGAGAATATATGTAGAACTTATTCTTAAGTAAATTAAAAATATTTACACGGACAACTACATGAAGCGAAGATTATAAATGACTCAGAATGAAAAACTATGTGTACTTGTGTTTTCTTTAAGTTCTGCAGCTTGAGTTGGATATCTTGCTGTATTATTGAACATTTTGGGACGTCTATCCCTGAATTAACATCATTCTTATTATTCCATAGGTTCCAATTATACTGGAAAAAGAAATTTTGCATAGGTTTTGCAAATCTATGAAGCTACAACTTCACCAATGATATCTCTACTCTTAGTGACTTAAAGTCATAAAGTAACATGATTGTGTCTTTGATGCACCATGAATATTTGTAAGTTGTAATTATGTATTTCACATTATGAAAATCTATACATGAAGGATTATTGCTAATGAACTTCCAGCAGTGACTATATCTCGTAGATGCTGCACCTGCATGGTTATGAATCAATTTGTAAATGCTGTACCTGCATGGATTTGAGCTAAAGGCATAGCACCCGTTCAAGCTACTTGCTTATGGCATATGCTGCTCTACTATTTCCAGGTAAATGGGAACGCAACAAGTATGTTGGTGTATCACTTGTTGGTTAGATACTTGCAATTTTGGGGTTTGGGAAAGTTGGATCAGAGGTTGCACGCCGTGCCAAAGGACTGGGGATGCATGTCATTGCACATGACCCATACGCTGCTGCTGATCGTGCTCATGCTATGGGGGTGGAGTTGGTAACCTTTGATGAAGCTATAGCAAGTGCAGATTTTATCTCATTGCATATGCCTCTAACTCCTTCAACTTCCAAAATTCTCAATGATGAAGCTTTTGCAAAGATGAAAAAAGGAGTAAGAGTTATAAATGTTGCACGTGGTGGTGTGATAGATGAAGAAGCTTTAGTGAAGGCATTGGATTCTGGGGTGGTAGCACAGGTGCTCTTCTTTCTTTTTTTTTAATCTTTTGTCCATCAGGCTTTTGGAAGTCAAATGGAGTAGTAGAAAGCTGGATAGTTTAACATGTCCTGGTTCATTCAGGCTGCTTTAGATGTCTTCACGAAAGAACCTCCATCTGCAGACAGTAAGTTGGTTCTGCATGAGAAAGTTATAGCTACACCACATCTTGGTGCCAGCACAGTTGAAGCACAGGTATGAATATTAACATGCTCATATTCTCACTCTGTAAGAAAATTAGAATTCTTCACATAAATGAAACTTTAAGGTGTTTATGTTTGGTTCTCATGTCGGAATCAATATGCAGGAAGAGGTGGCAATTGAAATAGCTGAAGCTGTTATTGGAGCTCTCAAGGGGGAGCTTGCTGCTACTGCAGTAAATGCACCGATGGTTCCTCCTGAGGTATGACTGCCTTTCTATTTTCATTTGGTCCATTGTGCATCATATATCTTAAAGGAATCAAGAGAAGCATATCTAAAGATATAAGCTCCAAACTCTTGATGTTAACATCACCACAACTGTCACCATCATCAGGGAGTCAACAAGAAATCATGCTGAGGCTCAGACAACAATGGTTGTTTGAGCATTTGACTGGTTTTTGACCTTGGTTTAGCCAATATTGGCATAAGTTTATCATTTATTGGCATGATCAGGATTCCTCATTATGTTTTTTCCTTCTCTGTGAAGTTTACATAATCCATTTCCATATCTGCTGTTTTTCTGAGAAGCATGCCTTCAAACCTTGAGTTCATATGATGCAAATCATGATCTCAACTATGCAACTTTCTTAAAATCTTATTATTATTATTCTGTGTATGATAGTTAATATGAATTTTTTCTTCTGTTTCCCATCCAGGTCCTGACTGAGCTTGCACCATTTGTGGTCCTAGCTGAGAAGCTTGGTAGGTTAGCTGTCCAACTTGTGGCAGGAGGCAGTGGCGTGAAATCAGTGAAGGTGACCTATGCATCGGCAAGGACTTCTGTGGATCTCGACACTAGATTGCTGCGAGCTATGATTACCAAGGGTCTTATTGAGCCAATATCAGATGTTCACATCAATCTCGTCAATGCTGATTATACTGCCAAAAAGAGAGGTATTCGTATCACGGAGGAGAGAATCCCCTTGGATGGGTCACCAGAGGATCCTATCGAATCCATACAGGTCCACATTGCCAATGCGGAGTCTAAATTTCCCACAGCTGTCTCAGGACTGGGAGAAATAACAGTGGAAGGCAGGGTAAAGGATGGCATACCCCATCTGACTAAGGTTGGATCATTTCAAGTGGATGCTAGCATGGAAGGAAGTCTAATCCTGTGCAGGCAGGTTGATCAGCCAGGGATGATCGGCACTGTCGGCAGCATTTTGGGTGAGCAGAATGTGAATGTGAGCTACATGAGTGTTGGCAGGATCGCTCCTCGAAAGCATGCAGTCATGGCTATCGGTGTCGACGAGGAACCCACCAAAGCAGCTCTCAAGAAAATTGGGGACATACCTGCCGTAGAAGAGTTTGTTTTCCTCAAACTGTAGCAGATATCAAAGTCATTAGGAGCTGCGAACTACAGTCTATCTCAGCATGCATGAGTCTTCTACTATTTACATGTCAATGCACCCTTTATGATGAACTAAATGTTCTTTCTATTGGATATTTTATGTTGTTATTATATGTTTTCCTTTTATTCTTCCTATTGACGATTTTGATCCTGTACTCGAGTTTGCAAGGGTTTTTGGCTGAGAATAATTACAGTGTGAAGAAGAATCTTTTACAAGTTTTAAGAACTCCTACAGGAAAAAAGTTCTTTTCCCATTTAATCACAATAATTGTAATTTCTATTTCAATATTAAATGTCAGCCCAGCAATAAAATTATTAGGGGTGTTCTAATATAACCGAAAAACTTGATTAATTGATTTATCAATAATTTGATTTTAAAGACTATAAATAGTTGGAAGAGTATTTTTCTTCCATTCAATTAATTTGTTCACATCGAATTGATTCAATCTTACATTAAAATATACCAATTTAACTTAAAAATCCCCAAAACCTTAAAATCTCTTCTCAAACTTAGCTAGTTTATTTGCTCTTCCTTTGGCTCTATGGCTCTTCTCTTCATTCCCTTCTTGGATTTGTTCTACCGTTTCAAGTATGAACTCTTTTTTTTAATCATCCTTTTTCATTAATAATCTTTTGTTGATTTATATGCACCACTGTATATTCTCATCATCAAGAAAAAAAATATATATTATTTTTTATATAATTCTTCTTCGTAAATAATCTGTTTATTGATTTGTATGCATCACTTTATATCTTCATCATCAAGAAAAAAAAGACTGAATGTGAAGTCATTATTCATTTAAGGTATCTCTCAATAAAAAATAAAAAATAATTATGCATAAGTTTAATTATTTAACATATATTAAAATAATATTTTTTAAATATATTTTTAAAAATATAATCCAATTAGATAAAAATTCTAGTTTGATTCAGTTAAACTGAATCAATTCATTCAACCAAAATGGTTTATTATAAATATATTTAAATTATATAAAATTAAAAATTAATTAATATGAGCTATCTTGTTTTAACTAAACCGAATCCATTTTTTAGTTTGATGCAATTTGACCTTGTTCCATTTGAACCTCTTTAAACACCCCTAAAAATTATGGCTTAGATGTATGAAGAGCTTGCTATAGGACTTTGATTAAGAAAGCATAATGATCTTATTCAGGCAGGAAAGGTCAACACTCATCCAATAAAGATAATTGAAGTTTAATACTGTATTAAATAATCATCTTCATCATATATGAGATTCATCATGTTTGTTGTCAAAGTATATATTGGGTCATTTCTTAACAAAGGCTTTTCAGAATTTATCATCACACAATTAATTTTAAAAAAATTAACATTAGTTTACTTAAGTTAAAAATATGTATAAAAATAAAAATAAATAATATATTTCTATATGTCAGGTTTTTTAGGTTTTAGAAAATACAGATATATATATATATATATATATCTGTATTTTCTAAAACCTAAAAAACCTGACATATATATATATATATAAGCAAAGAAAAAAGAGGGCCGGCAGTCGACTTCGCTCTGACCTAAACTCACAGAAAGCAGCAACTCCAAAATGCAGGCGCTGTTGCGACCTACCTCTCGGTCCACCGCCGCCCCTTTGCTCCGGCCGGCCTCCTCTACCTCCTTGCTGCTGCCTCACCTCCCCAGCACGCCATGCACCATAACTCCTCTATTCCTTCGCCGCCCATATCTCTCGACTTCGAGCGAAGCCCTGTCCCCGTTCCCTACCGGCTTCTTCCCCGGTTACCCATCCCCGCTCCTCGGGCCTAAGCGCGGAATTTCGGTCAACGCGGCCGCGAGCTTCGCATCTTCTGGAGGAAAGTCCGAGAGGGCCAAGCTTGCCCAGGTCCTTCCCGGGTTTCTTTTTCGTTCCTGTTGTTGTTTTGTTGGGTCTTCCCGGAAGAGCGACGTTGCTTGGATTAGGAAGGCGTCGATGTCCCTTTTCTCTGGCATTGTCTCGGTTTTGATTCTTTAGTTGAATGTTGATTTATCATATTTATTAGGTTTGTCAGTTTGATAGAGGATAAGGTGGCGAAGAATGAGGGATTGTTGTTCGAATTTGTTGATTAGAGCCGTAGAAAATGAGGTCAGATCTACAAAAGATATTTTTTTTTCTTCTCATACTGACTGTGTTGATTAGATCCTTGGAATGAAGTCGGCAATGACGAACTAAGTATAAGATGGAACATGGCTAGCTTGTTGTGCACCAAAATTTGGATGGATTTGTTTATAGCTGATACAAATGTAATTGTCTATGTTGAAATGGTCTTGTCAATGCGAAATTCAGGCTATGTAGGGGTTGTTGAGTATGAAGAAGGAAAAAGAAAATTATTTCTGTCAGATTGTGATATGAGATATTCGTTTGTGTTTTGGCCTAAGTTTTGCAGGTTTTGCTATAGCCAAGATGATCTAGATTGGCCTAGTTTTATGCATTCAAATGTGTGGTGCAAAAGCATGTTGATGGTTCATGGTGGTGTTGTGGTTAAGGGCAGCATGTTGAGAGAGCGGAGCAGTCCTTGTCCTTGATGGGTTATATGCTAATTCCTTTTGTTGGTCGATTAGAGGACCCATGCATACACTCCCATTAGGGTGCTTTTCATGCACCTAAATTAACTATGAAACTAGGTGAGCTGATGTAGGTTAGCAGTGCTGGAGTCATAGAGAGGAAACATAGTAAAATTTGGTTTGAAAAAGATGAAAAGGGCATTAGGGTCCACATCTTCCTTGACAGAGCTCAGTTGTAGTAAATCATCAATGCAATTGACACAAAATAGTTGTGTTGTTGTCTTCAAGATGTTGGTGTTGGATCTTCGTCTGGTAATGATTTTCATGGACGACACTTACAAAATTTGATTTGTGCCCATCTGTAATTTTTTTGATTTGATAAAATTAACAATATTTTGTTATTTAAAGACCTTTATCTGTTTTTGGTCATTGCTTATTCTTGAGCAGGCCTCCAAAAAATTAGGGAACATGTCAAGACACTTTGAGCGGTTGGGAAGTCTAGGATTCTGGTGGCAGCTAGTGTGCACTGTGGTGGCTGCTGTTATTTTATCATTCTCCACAGTTGTCACTGGAAATATCAAGTCACCGGTTACATTTTATACCACTGCTTTTAGTGTTGCAGCAGCATTTATTTCAGTCTTTTGGTCATTTGGTTACATACGACTATCAGAAAGGCTGCGAAGAACAGCAAATGAACCTTCAAAGGTGAACCCCTCTCTCTCTCGCTCTCTCTCTCTCAGAGTAAACATGCCAATCAACAAACTGGTGGTCATTTAGCTTTATTTGATGTTCAATGAATACAACACCAATTCAAGTCATGTTAATTTTAGATTCTAACCTGAATTTAGCTTGAGAAAAGAACCTTCCAAGGGTAACTGGACACAGTACCTGCTTTGAAGCAATTGATTGCATATGGGTCATATTTTGTTGAACTATTTCTAGAAGTTATCTTGTTGGATTTATTTTAAAACACTAATCATGAATCACGATAAGGAATTACTTGAGGAGATAATCATTGCCTTACGTACATGCCTTTCGAGTCAGCTCGTGTGCCTTTTGGCATGGACAAGATTGGCATGGCCACGTGTCACCAATGCTTGCTCCAAGTCGGTGCATGCAATCCTTGGAGATGAAGAAGACACATTAAAGTTTAGCTGTTGCTATTTGTCTACCCTCTTCAATGGGAATTTCAAAATAACTCTCATCTTGATAATAATTAGATCACTCAACTACTGTATTACCTTCTTGGTTCTGTGGTAAACCCTTTCAAAAGTTTGCTTTTGCTATGAGTTTGAGTTGACACTAGATTGAGCATCGACATCTATTCCTACTTATAATATTCAAGAGTCTTTTTAACCTTGGAGTTCTACTTAATAACTAGCCTGGTGCCATTACGGATACTTGGATGATGCCCTTGAGTAATATGATTGTGACCAGTTGGATTCCCTGTTACAGGAATAAGGCTTGTGTTTAACATTTGAATGGATTGCTTGATCTTTAAAGCATCTGGCTAAGCACGAAAGTATCTCTCTCGATGGCAGTCCAAACCTGAAAATGTTAGGTAAGTCCTATTGAATTTTTTTCAACTGGGTGGATTTGGTAAGAGCTACACCTTTGTCACCCAATTTGTCGGAAAACCCTGCAGTTTTTCTATAGTGACTAAAATTTCCAATTGAATTTGGTTTAAGCCAGACTGCATTACCATTGTCTGGTGATTCCACTTGTTCTGAGCTTGGTTTCTGCAGTTCAGGCCCCAAAAAAAAAGTCCATGAAAAAGAATGAAAAGTAAAATAAATTAGAAGGTGAAGAAAATAAGTTATTTTTTTGTACATATTAAAATGTTCAGGATCCTTAGATACATGTATATATATATAAGAAAGAGCAATCGATTAAATTTATGTTTTTTTGATGTTATTGATGCAAACCTAGCTGAGACCTTAATCTTATAAACTTATTTTGCCCAGAATATTTTGTTGGACATTCTTTTTCAACATTTTCACATTATGGAGCTCCAAAACATTTATGTCGTGTGTGAGGTAAAAAAGTATAGAAAATTGTAGTTGTCTAATAATTGGAGCAAACCTAGGCTGCTAATAACAAAATTTAGGAGCACAAGGCAAAAGAGGAGTGTTGAGCACCTTTCTTACATCATTCATGCTATTGTTGTTGGCACAGAGCATTGCTCTTGTCATTTTGCATGATTATATCACAATTTAAACTGGTGAAGTTCTTCAATAAATTTTATTTGTTCTTGGTTGAATTTATGAAGCCTCATCTTATGGCTGTTTCCAGGCACCTCCACGAGCTGATGTAGTAAAAAGTTTGAAAAATGGTGTAGGGTTAAATCTTCTGGGAATGGGTGCTGCAATTCTTGGCATGCAAGCAACTGTTGGGCTATTGTTCGCAAAAGTACTTACTACATCGGCACTTCCAAACTACCAGGGGATAATATCCCCTGGTCAGAATCCTGTGTTGCCCTTGGATGTGTTCCTAGTGCAGGTAATGTTGTGGATTAGACATATTTCCTGAAACCCTATTTTACTTGTCCTTCCTTCTATTGCTTATCTAAATGATAGTTTAATTTATTTTATATAGGATAGAAATAAACCAGCATAGCTTTTCCTGATTTATAGTATAATGAATGAGTACATCGAAAATGATTGTCTTCATGCTTATAGGTTGGTGTTTGTCTATAGAATTTTCTTCCCTTCTTTTTGCCGCCCTACACTCTTCTCTTTTTTGCCTATAGAGGAAAAAAGAAGAGGAAAATTTTCATTTGATCTCTTTTTTTAGCTGTAGTTTTCTTATTAATATTTGGCACAATATGCCTGCTTTATGTGTGTGCGCCAATCATTTGAATTTCATTTGGTAAGCTTATATATATATATATATCATTTTATAGTACTTAGAGTGATATATATGCAATGTTGTGCCAAATGATTCCCGGTTGACAATAGCCATGTCATGCCTGTTTTATGCTTCTCTAAGAGTATCATCGTCGTACAAATGCCTATCGCATGAAACACAAGATTATTTGGTACACTGAGACAATGTATTCATGATTATATCTCTCGATTTGCATATATTGGTTGCTCATGTTGCAACTTATCTACAGGCTTCTGCCAACATGATCCTGTCACATTTCTTGGGTCTTGTTTTCTCATTAGAACTGCTGCGCTCAGTCACATTGCCACACTCAGAATCTGTTCCAGCCCTCAAAGCTGCATAGGCTCTCGATACAACGTGCTTCTTCGCCGCTTCTTTGCTGTAGCCACTCCTTGCGGTTCATGCTGCTTATGTGCCAATTAAGTTGAACACTTTGAAGCAGATGGCTCAACTGCCACATTATGCATTTGCAACTCGTCGAGTGTGTTGATGCTTGGAAGAGTATAATCAAGTTCTAGAGATCATAATTTTCGCCTCTTGATGATTTAACCATGTCCAAGAAGCTCAGCTATTATGGAGGGATCTCTGGTGCTCGCATGGATGTGATAAAAAGGCCGATTACTTTGTAGATCAAATATTGTGATTCTTCCAAAATATCAGAAGAAATATTATCCCATGTGATCAAAGGCAGAAATAGTTGGGGCTTTATATTATTATCATTATTTTTTGATAAAGAATAAGTGACGAAGATAGAACTTTATCTCACGGTTAAGCTTGTTGATTTGTTTCTCTGTTTTCTTGACATTGGAAATTTATATGATAATATTTCGAACATTCAACCTCAAATAATTATTTGCGAAAGCAAAACGACACTGCAATTAATTCGTTGATTCGATCAACTGCTTATACATGTCGCTGTGGTACTAATTTAGATCACGCAATCTAGTTGACAGAAGAAGAAGAAGAAAACGGACAAGCATGGGAGCAACGCTGGAATGCAACAAAGCAATGACTCGAAGAGAAGCCATGACATCAAACGAAACCTGGTAGGGTGGCGTCCTCAGTGACCCAGCACGACCAGTTCCTGCGCAAAGCCTTGGAAGTCCTCCATGTCGCCGGGTCCTCCCATTTCAGCCTTCTCGGTCCCGGGCGGCAAGTTGTTCGGTGCCTCCTCCTCTTGGTTCTCCGGCGCCCGCGGGTCGCCGGGGCGGCATCTCCCGGTGGTGGGGTCACAGGGGTGAGAAGCAGCAGCCTCGGCGGTGGTCGCAGCAACGGAGCCGGACTGGGCGGCGGCCGGCCTCGTCAGAAGCATGCAGGTGAGAGCGGCGAGAATGATCCATGCACGGAGAGAAGCCATGGTGGTTGTTCGATGGTTAAGACTAAGACGAGGCGGAAGTGCAGAGCGAGAAGGGAAGGAGGGAGGGAAGGGGTTTAAAAGGAGGGGGAGAGAGAGACAGAGGTTTGGGTTGATACGAGCCACGCAAAGTCATGGAGGAGATCCGCTTTGACCGCGCCAACGATACAGAGGGTGAAGACTAGTAGACTCCTAAAACAAATATTAGGAAATAAATACATTATCATACACAAAGACTCCCATCAATATGATAGATAAATATTATGCAACTAAATACCTTAACAAGAATTATTATACAATTATATACACTTTATTTCTGTGCTTCATATATTAATTTACTAAATATCATTTTTTAAATAATATATATAATTCATGATAGATTTAAATTTAATATATAAAATCTATAATTAAATTTGGATGTAATTTAAATTGGATGATCCAAACATATTAAATAGATTAATGATTAAGATAAAATTCGAATCATACCACGCAGCATATTACTTCGTTAAGAGTTTGTTTAGAGCAAGATCTGCGGGCGATACCGATAGGGTGCACTGTAACAATGCTACAGTACTCGACACACCTGAGTGTACTACTCGATACATCTGGATATACCGCTCGATATATCGTATCGTACCGGTACCGAGCCCAGATCGAAATATCGGTATGATACGATATTACGAACCTTGATTTAGAGTGAGAAAGTAGGAGCCATTTAAGACTTACGGATTTGGGAATGTAACAGTACACAGACTCCCATCGTTAATACTACCATTCAACATTTATAGTTAGCAGAGAAAAATCGAATCAGTACCAAAGTATATGATTCATTATCTATCGTTAATCAGATCAGCATTAGTCCACAACACATTTGAAATCTGAAGCATCACAAACAGTGTCCATCATGATTGTTACATCACAAGCAGGGTGACGAGCAACGAACCAGGCGACAACGACGAAGGGTACAAAGTATCATGACGTTCTCCACATTTTTATTGCCTTTGGTTGCAGCTTCAATCCTTTCCATTGTTCCTCAACACTCGCAGCTCTCTCTGTCGAAGTCAAAAGACATCGCTGACTTTGTTCTCCTTTTTCTCCTCGTGCTCTTCCATCTTCATTCTCTCTCTGTATCTGGTCTTTTATGTCTCTCTCTCTATCTCTCTTATTTCCTCTTCTTCTCAGTATGGTCTACAGCATCATCATCTTCTTCAAGGGCGTGAGAGCTGGAGATCAAGTCAACAACATTGCTGAATACCATTAACAACCAACCAAAGAAACAATTGAATAGAAGAAGATTTGAAAAATACTCGAGAGAATATATTAGAATTTCCAAGAAATATTGTCTTTTACATGATTTTATTGAGGCCAAACAGTTAGCAGATGAATGGTTGTATGATACAGCCAGGTAGAAAACACTGCAACCATTATGAGAACTACTCTGTCCACAATTCGATATAACTTCTCACCGGTCTCCGTACAAATCAGATATCATCATAATATCCTCGGAGCAATTCCTTCTAGAATTTGAAGAACAGAAAATAAAAATCTAAGAAATAGTATAATCGATTAAGATTGAAGCTAAAACCATTAAAGATATAACTATCAACATAAAGGCAGTAATTCCGATTAGATTGAGTTTCATGTTGAAATCTCAGCTAGCAGCCATATGTCCAATTCAGGTAATTGTCATAAACTAGGCTTCGGTTTCTAGTTCAAGTAAATGCTGTCTGCAATTAGTTAAAGGATGTTTAGGCACAGGTGTTCTACATGACATTGTTATTGGGATCGATATAGCATGACCATTCGGCAATTCTCACCAGAATCTATGGTATATTTGTCAACCTACAACCATATTCAACCAGTAAGCAAGCTTTTTGTCTTTTGCTCCTGCCGATAGCCATTTAAATCAGGGTTCTCACCACACTTAAAATGACATGATTCATTTTAAGAAGACACCATCTTGCAAATCCTAAAACTTAAATCACTTTTGCCTGCCATTCCACGGGCTCTTGATGATATGATACGATAGCCAACAAATCAAAAAAATCTCTAGTAGTTGTTAAATCCACACAAGGCTTACACTATGGTAAGCAAAATCAAGTCCTAAGAGGCAACACCCAGAAGAGTGGTTAAATCCACCTGAATTAGAACATTAAAAAATAATGGCTCAATAAAAGTGTGCTGACCATAAGGATTAATGAAACTACTAATATCATCATGTAAAACTAAACAATGAATCTGACCCAAATGGATGAACAAAGTGCAAAACAAATAATAGATATGCAATGTAATGTGTATCATAAGAACACATGACTAGGGCACATGACATTCTGAAAGTTATATATATATGGATATCTCAGCTAAATTCATAAGCAGTTGAACCATGAACTATCCCCAGTTTTATTAACTCTCACACCAGAGCTTGCAATAAAGCATACAGATCTCATGTGAAAATACCAGATAAATGTACACATAACAATGCACCAGATTTGGCAACTTATAATCTAAAGTCAACTTTAATATAAATCAACTCAAGCTAGCAATCCAAAAAAACTCTGCGGTCCAAAGATTATTATGCACAATAGAAGAAATGAAAGGCACATATTCAAGCCACATAATAACAATAAGCAATACTAACACACAAAACTTGGATCTACAGGGAAATCAGGTTTCGATATAACATGTCCAATAATGTCCATTAACCGAATCGACGATCACATTTGCATAAATAACTAAAATGTAGGTATAAACTAGATAGCAGCAAATCCACAAGAAAATCCTTGGTGTGTTTCCATTAACAAGAGAAATTAAGCAAATAAAGCATCACCAGCAAGAACCTGATCCACAAAAACAAATTATCAACGTTCTCATTTGCAACTCCGATCTTTCCAGTGTATCATGATCATTTTCAATCATCTACTACTCAAGCGGCGGCAAATGCTTAAAACCCCACCTGGTTCTTCTCATTTCTTTCTCTAATTTATGCTTAAAAATCTTTATCTTGCCTTGTGAACACACGCTAAATGTTACAAGGTAGGAGATCCATAGAATACTAAGATCATAACAATTGGATAGATAAATAAATTAGATAGGAGATCTAACTCAGACGTATCAGAGCTCTTTTGTAGAGAAGGAGACACGGAGATTCCAGACAAAACCTTTTTACCTACTCTGATACATTGAAATACTTAAAACTCTTAATCATATTGGTAATAGATCCTAAATCAATCCATGCCATAAATATAGAACGGAAAGAACACATCGTTAAATAGTGGTGATGAGAGAAGGAAAAACGCAACTCTTAAAAGGACCCTTTTTTCTCCTCTCAGATGTGGGATCGCAGCATCAGAGGCGAAGAACCGTAACGTGGAGATCATCCTCGGGCGGGGGATGCAGGTTGAGATCGAAGGGCAGCGGCTGCCTGTACGCCGATGCGACGTCGGCATCGTCGTCGACCACGGAGCACGACGACCCGCAGTCGCTGTGGCAGTCGTTTTCGCCTGCGAGCACACGCGGGGGCGGCGGGTTGGCCTGCCTCCCGAGGTGCGCCGTCCGGAGGTGGATCGGCGTGGCCGCCGCCGCCGCCGCCGCGGGCAGACGGGGCCCGTTGCAGGACTCCACGGTGCTGCTGTGGCTACTGGACGTGGGCCGCGTCGGCGGCGGGGGCTGGTGGCCGCGGTGGCCCAAGGGGAACCGCGTGGCGGAGGGGCGGAAGGGAGGGAGGTGCTGGGGAGTGGGAGAGGAGGAGGTGGAGAGGGGGAAGTTGGTCTTGGCTTTGGGACCGCGGAGGGCGCAGGCAGCGGCGTCGTACGCCCGGGCGGCGTCCTCGGCGGAGTCGAAGGTGCCGAGCCACACCCGGGCCTTCTTCCATGGGTCCCGGATCTCTGCAGCGAACCGTCCCCACGGCCGCTTCCGGACGCCACGGAACCGCGTCTCTACCGCCGCCGCCGCCGCCGCCGGAACTCGGCCCTTCCGCATGTCTTCCACAAATCAAACGCAATAATCTTCTCACCAAGGACGAGGAAGAACAGAGGGAAGGCAAGAGATAGGAGATCGACCACTGGAAGGGCACAAAAAATTCAGCATCTCAACCTTGTTCTCCTATCTTCCTTTACTCGGTTGCGAGCGAGCGAGCGATCGCCAAGCGAAAAAGTGGAAGACTTGACCGCTTTGCTTGTTTCCGCTACGATCGGTCACCTCCGCTTCCGCTACCCACCCCCCCTCTTCTCCTCCCTTCTCCCCCCTCCCCCTACCCTACCCCATACTCTTGCCCATTTCGGGGCATTTGTTTTAATTTTTTCCATTTCCTTTTTGACGTATATTAAATGACCATCCTACCCTCGTGCTTATCCATGAGATAAGCCTTATTTATTATTATTATCCATCATCATCTCTCATGGATGGTGGTATCATCACATGTGACTCATCGGCATACCATAAGCAATTAAACCAGCTAACATGTGAAGCCATGAAGTGTGAACAAAGTCACGTGTATACACGCACATTACCCCTCAGGAATCGTCTTCTTAATCCAGTCCGCTGTATTCTTGACGCGCTTCACGCGGGTCCCCACCGTGCCCCACGTTAAATCTCCAATCATCGCCGTGGTAGCTTGGCGCGTTCGTGGAGGACGTGCATGTAAACGTCCGGCTCGATCTCCATCACGGCTGACGAACACGTTGCTGACACAACACGGGATTCCATCTGCCCGTCACGTGGCACGATGAGGTGTGGGGGGCGAAACGGACGGTGGATCTTTCGTGTGCATCAATAAACTTTATACGGACGCCCTGATGACACGTCCTTATCCCGCACCCTTCAACCCCACGCGGCTACGCCTGTTCACATCACTATAATGACGAAATCACCCTTGTGGGCTCGTGCAGAACCCCATCACTTGTCACGTTTGAAACAAGAGGAAGGACGACAACAGAAAGAAGAGACCTCGAGCGAGAAGACTCGAGGAGCAGCAGTGGCTGATACGGCGTCCGTGTCGCGGATTGGGTTCGAACGGGCAGCCAACGACGACCCACCAAATCACGTCGATCCCATCGCGTCTCTGATCGGTACGTGTTTGGATCCGACTCGTTGTGGGCCCCAGACACGCGCACCTACCCAACCAAAAGCTGACAACACCTGCTCCGCGCCTCCCCGCCCGCGCCCCTCAAAGTACGTGCAGACGTTTGAATGGGCTCGTGCCCTCGGGGGGCGCTCCTCGACGCGGTGTCGACCAGCGACTGGAATTGCAAACTTTGGCAGCGCCTCCGTGGCGTATCTTTGTGCGGGATCGCGACACGGGGACAGGTCAGGGAACGATAGCCGCCCGATGTCCCGCCGCAACTCCACGTGGTCCCCGCCAGAGACGTTGATCCTGTCGCTCTCATCTCGCGCCTTTCTCGTGGGCCGAGGAGACACCGTCCGTCGGGCCGGGTTCGGTCCAGTGACTGCGCGTAACATGAGGCCACCGATCGCAGTAAGGGAGCTGATCAATTTTAATGTAATATATATCCCTTGAAATATCTAAATTCTTCATATATATATATATATTGATTCCATTAGTATTTATCAGAAATTAGTGTATTTGAACCCGACCCATTTTCTAATCGGGTTAATCGTATCAACCCGTTATGCGCAAGCATCCAAAACCGAAAACCACGAATCGAGTTCGGTTCGGATCAGGTCAATTGTATCCACCACAACGGTTCCCAAATCACCGAGCCGTAATGCGGATCCAAACCCACTCGTCGGTGCTATCGAGGCCGCAGCGCGAGCCATCGTTCAGACTAGAATATAACGCTTGCAATCTCGAGGGCTAATATGGAGCAAATTGCGAAAAGGGCGTGGGACGGTGTCGCCTCTTCCTTCCGCCTTCTGTGATCCTCGCCCAATCTTGCGGCGACTATCTATCGGTAGCGGCGAGAGGAGGAGATGTTGCCGCAGCGGCTGCGGAGCTCTGGTAGGGCCATCTTTCGGACGGTGAGCCCGCGGATCTGGGGCGCCGACGAGGGTTCCGCCTTCAAGCGCCTGGCCTTCCCCAATCTAAAGAGGAAGACGTCGAATACCTGGTCGGCGGTTCAGGACACCTATATCTCCACCAAGGTGGCTACTCTTTTTCTTAATTCTGGTTCCTTGGTGTCTTTCTTCAGCGTTTTGGTTCCAGTTTTGATTGCTTTGTTGAATCAAGTTTCTTTGTATTTTCCTTTTGGTTGTCAATTGAATGGGGGTTGTTTAGTAATGGGTTATCGATTGTTCAATATGTGAGGATGGTTTTTTGGGTCCAGGATTAATTGGTTGATAAAACTTGAAATAGCTGAATTAGCCTTAAAATTTGCGTTCTGGATTACTTTCTCCTGCGCCTTTTTGTGAAAGTTATGTGGTAATTTGGCCTTCTTTTTTGGTGCGTAAATTGACAGTATCATTTTGGTGTTTGGAGTTGTCGAAATATTGTCTGACATCACGTTTATATTGAGTTTATATAAAGTTCCTCCCTAATATCTCTGTTTTGGTGGGATGAATTATACAGGAAGTTTTTGAGACTCATAGAGTGGTCTTCACTATTGGAACGTCTATTGCCTCCATTCTTACTGCATGGGGAGGTAAAATTCATTCTTTCGTTGCTGTAATTTTATTTTAGTTATGTAAATTTTCTTGTATGTGAACTTGTGTGGAAGCAAAATGCATTCCTTCTAATTTCTTCTTCAAGAGGTCCTAAATATATTGAATCTATTGCACGGGACAAACTGATTAGTTGATTAGCTATATGGATGATCAAGTTGGGTTCTGATAACCTACGAAGGGCCATCATATTTAATGCTATCGTTACCTATCAACTCTTCTTCGGTTATAATGTCATAGCATTTCCATAAAATTAATTGATGCCATGGATGTGATTTCAATGTTCTAAATTTCTTTTTCTCAAAAGTAGAACTTGGTATTTTTGGTCATTCAAGTAATATATGTTCTCATAAATAAAAAAAATTAAATATTTTAATATAAGAATAGATTTCAATATAAACAGAGCTATAAATCAGGAAATAATTTTAAAAGGACTGGAGGATTGTAAATTGACTGGGACAAATGGAATTGATGTGAAGCAAGTGTATGTTATGTATGATTGCATTGTACGCTGTAAGGATTATTAGTTGTGAGATCTAAAATATCCTCTGAGTTAAATTTACCCTTGTAAAAAAATAATATTGATGTTAAAGTTACTGACTTATCAACAGGTGTGACATACACACACACACAAATCTTTTCTTGTCTTGTGTTTTGCATTGTCTGATTCACGTTGATTATTTTATTGTATCATCATCCTTCTCTTGGAACTAAAACTCATCATGTAGAAGAAAAATGAAAAAACTATTGTTCCACTGGTGCGGAGGACAGAACATTCATTCACGAGGTAATGAGATTAAATTCAAGGGATAAGTGTCTCCAAGTAAGCAAGAGAAAATAAAGGATTATGTAACACATTGTTAATCATATAGAAGAGAACATAAATGTGTGGTTTAAGAGTTGATTATTGGTTTCCTAGATTTTTTTTCAGGATCCCTTTCACAAATCAGTGGACTAATGGTTTTGATTTAATTGTCTAAATTCTAAAATTTTGGCTTTTTTTGACTGATAAGATAGTTCGCAACTTTTACTTAACCTATAGAATGGCAACCTTGTCCCTGATGTTTAATGTGAAGCAAGTAGCACAATTTGACATGAATAGAATGTTTAGAAGGATGCACATACAATTGGAAATTTTAAATGAATGTTTTCTGAGAGGATTAGCAATATGCATAATCAAGGACAAGGTGAAAGAGAATCAAGATATACAGCCTACTGACAACATCATGAGGATGCTTTATGAAGGGTTCTGGAAATGGATGGGACAATTCCTTAACATGGTTATACACTCAAGAAGCATCTTGAAAATTTTGTTTTGGTTTTAGACACTAGTCTGTATATTTTGTAGTGACTGGTACATTTTGTATCACTAGTTGTGATACCCAATGTTGTTCGACATTTAGAAGTATGGCTTTGGCATCTTCTTAATGATAGGAAAATGAAAATTTTCTAAACAGGTACTCAGCTAGGATTCGCAGCTACCTTGATGGTTGTTGTAATTGGTTATGATTTGTGGATTTGGTGTCAGCATAAGAGTTGTTCTAGTTATATAAGTTGGTGTCACCTTGTAGTGATTAAAATGTTTTATTCTTGATGGAAATAGGCATACGCTTCCATCTAGGTCATCTTGGTCTATTTATGAAGGCACACACATGCTACTTGTCCTTGGAAACTGTAAATGGTGTTAATTTCTGTATCTTTTATTACCAGCCAAGTTAGTTGATTATGTATTTTGTCTATCTCTCAATTCAGTATCCTGAAATTTTCTCCAATGATGTTGCAGGCTATACTCTACGTCAGATCCATCAATCAAATGTTGAGAAAAAACTTGAATCATTGGAACAAGCTGTAAGTTTTTATGTTTTGTCATTAATCTAAAAGCTATTGTCAGTTATTGTAGATCGAAGTTTTTTTATGATTTTATTTCTTATTTATGTTAAGTGTTGAAAATATCTGATGTAGTTACCCCTTTTTTTTAAATGATTGCTGAACATTGTTTGTTCTTTCAAGTTGTTAGATGTTCATTTGCACATCAATAGCTTCCTCAAAAGAGTAGGCTACCAGTATTATTACTAGCTTAAAATTGCTTAGCTAATGTGTTTATTGCAATAGAAAATTTTGTTAGAATACTTCAACTCTAAATGGATTGCACTTGTGATAGATGAAAAGTTATATGTTAGTTCCATCTGTATTTTTTCCAATATAAATGCTAGCAATTCCCTGATCACTGATTTATCTCCAACTTTGTATCACTCAGTTATTAACCATCATTACCCCAGCATTTTGCCATTTTTAAAATTTAACATCTTTCTGATGTTTTTGTAATTCAATATTACAATTAATTAAATGCTAAGAAGACCATGTTTTTCTTATAGTTGCAGCAACATTGATAAAATCTTATCCAAATCTGCCTTAATTATTTAGTCTAACGGTTCCACATCTTTAATATGTCTCTTGAAAATTTAATGTTCTCATTCTTGACTTATGTTGTTATACCTTCAATGATTCTTCAAACATCATAACTAGCTTTCCATTTGAGACAACTTGAAATAATGGTATTTGCTAATGTTCCATATCTCACATTGTCATATATGTTGTGGTACTTGTGATTAAGGTAAGCAATTTCGAATAATACTGTCCGGTACGGGCGGTACATACCGGTCCATCAGTTTACCAGTACATAGACCGTCCCTTATCGGACAAAACGATAAATATATATATATATATATATATATTTATTTATTTATTTATTTATTTATGTATAAATATTTTATAAAAGGCGACGTCGCGATGCCTTTTTCGACGACGTCGCCGAGGCGACGTCACATCGCGTGGGAGAAGAAAAAGGCGACGTTGCCATAAAAAAAAAATAAATAAATAAATAAATAAATAAATAAATATATATATATATATATATATATATATATATATATATATATATATATATATATATATATATCGAGCGGTATATGGTTTCGTACCGTACTGAGCGAATGTCGAAACTCTGGTACGGTACGAAATTGCATACCTTACTTGTGATATGCCAATATATATGCATTGGCAGATATATGAGGTACTTCATGGTTGGGTTGGGTCCACTTGATATAACATTCTCTGATCAGCATGGGCAGAATGAATGTGGCATTTAAAACCTTGATCCAGTTTATCTTCCATAATGTGTAATGGCAGGCACAATTGAGCAGAATAAGATAACCCTAGTAAGTTTGATATTACTAATACTAGGAGCAAGGGGAGTGAGATAATGATTGAATGGGTTTATTCTATTCAAGTCAGTAAATGTCATGTAGCTCTGCAGTCCTCTTTTTCCATCTGCTTCAAGTTCTAGTATGAGAGCCATTTCCTTTTTCAATATCATGTTTTCCATTTGCTCCTGTCGGTATAATCAGTAAAATATTGACATTGATCTCTAGATCTCCACATGACCACATACTCTGATATGTATTGTGCCTTAACATATATATGCTGAGGTTATTCTTGTGTGCATCTATGGCTTAAATTAGTCTGATCACAAATTAACAGTATTTATCTCATTTTTTCTTTGTGCTTGGTCATAATGTTCAATGAATGTCATGTAGCTCTGTGAAAACCTTTATCATTTATGTTTTAAGCTTTTACTGAATGAATTTTAAGGATCTTCTAAACTGGAAAGTGTTCTTGTTATTCAGTTGAAAAATAGCTATAAGATTGAGCATGAGGAGATTAAAAAAATTGCAAGTTCTGGAAACATCAGCACTTCAGCTTGCGTTGCAGTAGCTGGAACTTCTCTTGTCATCGGGTTTGTTCCTAATTATCTTCTTGTATGCTATTTTTAATATTCTACCTGATGCTTGACACTCAGTATTACTTCATTGTCAAAAATAATGAACATTAGTGGTTGGTTCCAGATTACATTAACATGATCTCTGAGAAATGTCATTCTATTCCTCTTGGAGCATCTATGCTTACTAATTATTTGATCCCCAACAAAGCTTTTCTCACTTGATCCAAATTACCTCAACATTAATGTCCTAGGCAAAATAGCCTCAGGAAGCTATTCAAATGCAGTCCTGCAATCAGAGGCATGAAAACCATAACCCTGGAAATATAAGCAGCATGTTCTTTTAACATGGTCTATCTTTATGTCTATCTTAGTTTCTAGAAACCTGAAAAATAACGTTCTCGTTGTGATCCATATCCACAGTGTCCTACTCTTTTGGCAACACGTGAAACAGTATATTTGTTATGGCAATAGAACCTTACTTGTGGCCTGGCAAGTGAGGCACCTGCAGGTGCAGTTTTTGAGGGCCAATATATAATGTATTACTCCTGCAAGCAAAGACTGTTCTTATGATCTGAATCTTGGTCCACTAGGATGCAGTGGAGCAATGCCACTGTGGCAGTATGTTTCTTTCGATAAACTTGTACTGTAGCAAATGGTTTTGGTTGTGTAGTTCTTCTCTATGAATGAACTTGCTTTTTCTTTTCCTTTCTGCTCGTCGTTAACAGATGCCAATGGCAGAACACATTTCTTTCTGCACGTATTAAACATCTCGTCTTTGCAATTGCTCAAATGCAGCTACGGGCTTGGTTGGCGCAGTGGATCATGGTATGCCAATCGAAAATTTCGCCGAGAGCAGCTCAAGTTGCTGGGTCAATTCAAACCAAACAGATGGCAGCTTTTGAGAAAATCCCTTGTACGATTTAGAACTCCTGTCCATAAATCTGCAGAGATTCCCACTATAGCTGATACTGGTTCGCTTGCATCGAACAAGTAAACAAACCTTCATCAACTTTCCACAGATGAGGCATACTTTTAGATTACTGTCAATAGCTATCGAAGCAAAAATACCAACTGCTACTTGGCGGCAGTCGCTTGTGATATAATTTTATTCTCGTTCTTGTTCAGATTCTTGTGTCCATTGAATGTGCCAAGCAGGAGAAACAAGTGTTTATGGTGATGTTTGTTTCTGCAATGAAGCTGATCACTCTTTTTGTTTTCTGCGGTTGAAACCTGCGACTGATCGGTCATTACTAATACAAAGAATCAAAGGTACATAACTTTTGGTGACAATTAGTCTTCAAAGATGTGTTGATGTTAGTTGATGTATGATTGTTAGTACAGTTACTTGCAAGTGAACTTTGCCTACAAGTCTTGTAGCAATTAACTTGGTTTGATATGATGTGTATGTCAAACTAAATACCTAATATACACTGAAATAGGGCTCCTCTCAAACATAAACATAACCACCTGCAGCAGCTATTTTAACTGAGAACAAAAACACAGTTAGGTTGCTCAATTTAAAGAGTCATATGAGATGTGATCAATCAATTACGTATATATTTGGTACTCCAGCAATATAATTGCTTGTTTAATTCAAGTACAGCCAAAGAAATAAACAGATAATACTAATATTTGTGCCAACAAAAAAGATGGCATGACTGAACATCTGCAGCAATGGAAACACAGAAATTGGGCAGCATGTGCATCGCACAAAACTCGTCACACTTGATGGCTACATCCTATAATAATAATACACAGCATTAGGAAACCTAGTAATCTTAAGATCCTTATATTTTGGCTATCGACCAGTGTAAACCATCAATTTTTCACTGAGCCCTGCTGGTTGGTGGTTGCCTCGTTTTAGTGCCCAAGTTAGAAGCATACCAAAGGATCCACAATGCATGGCGTGTTTGCTTTCCTGCTGCATTATCCCTGGATGCATGTATCCACACATGTTAACACATCAAGCATTTCGTCAAGCAAAGGAAAAATATTAAAGGAATGCACTGATATTTAAAATAATAATAATAATAATAATAATATATTTATACTTAAGCACTGTGTTACTCAAAAGATACTGAAATAAAAAATATTCCTATGCTTTTTTATACTTAAGCATTTGAACATTGTCAAAAATAAAAATCTGCCACCAAAAGAAAACGTTTTTCTTAACTTTACTCAATTTTCCTAACAACAAGCACAACCCCCAAATGCAAGAGTTCAGACATCAACAATTGCAACATTTGCAAATGAGGCATCCAAAGAAGCCATCTAGCATTTGTAGATCAGGCACTTGTTCATGCATGAGTTACCAAATACTCATGCATCAATTCAAATGCCCCATTAGCAGATATGTGCTCCTGTACATTAACTATAACCATAAAGAACACACTGATCAAGATAAGTTCTGCCAAGAAAAAGAAGACCGACCTTTAAAACAGTCTGGTTAAGTCTTGGTGGAAAATAAGAATCAGCTAATCATTTGCACTTTTTATTCTCTGCAAACATTCCTTTCTCAATGGGGAATCTGCAAAGATTGCTTTGATAAAAGTTTCCACCTGCAAAAGCCAGAGAGTATTATATTTTACAATAATTTTCTCCCAAATGAGAGTACAAGCATAAAAATTCATCTTCAAAACAGAATTTATAAGATACACAAGTTATGGCAAATTAACATCAATTTAAGCAACTAAGTCAGTTGGAGCTACTTCATGTTGCGTGAGAAACATCCATCCAACTAATAGCATATATTCACTATTTTTCAGCTTAAAAATAGAAGGAAGCCAATTCATGGGTCATTTCAAGGCCGATTATGTAATTTCTGGTTTATGTAGATGCATGTCACTGTAAGCATCATCATACATTTTGAAAACTGACTATAGGGGTAAATGATGTTGAAATCATTCCAATAAGATGTAAATTAAACCATTAGATAGGCAACTCCACAATGCCAACATATATAGGCAATGTTAAATGTCACAACAATTCACTCTCCAGAAATCATATACTGAGTTAACATTAGAGTTTGCACTTTTTCTGCTAGCGTTTCTCCACGCATGGTATTCTCTCACATGGTATCCACAAATAAAAATCTTGCTTCACCGTATGGATCATGACATTCTCTCACATTGGAGGGGTTCAAACTCTGCATAACCCAAGTATCACAAAAATATTTTTCAAGTTTGATCTAACTAAGATGCTTATATTTTCCAATCTCAAGAATATTACCAATCCGTGAAATTTCTCAAGTGTCATATTTGTTTAAAAAATTTCAAGTCAGCCTTACAATATTGGACATCATCCATATATCCTGAGTGATCACCTTAGCTTCAGATTCCAATATTTTTCCTAATTTCCCCGTGAAGAAATACCAAAATAACTGAAATTTCATTGCAAGATTTCAAATACTAGTCCCAATTTATAAAAATGGAACCGATTCATCAAGCAGTACATCATTGTATACTTCATGACATCACTGGAAAGATAATAAACATGAAAAGTACACCAAGCAATACCGAGTTATATAGTCCATCAACAGTGCCTGATCAGATTGGTAAATACAAGTCGATGTGTACACCAAACAATACTAAGCTATATAGTCACTCAAAAAGGACCAACTTATCTGTTAGATAGAAAAACGAAAATGAAACAAGAAACCAATTCACTAAATGAAATACTTGTCACTGTAAATATCTTAAATTCAAGTCATATAATATACTTAAAATGGATTTCTGCTTCATTGGCTCATTGGCTTGATTTTTTTTTGCCTTTGGCATGAATTTTAGATCCTTATGTCAAAGCTTGCTATCTGCTCTTCCCATTGACTTTTTCCAAGTCTAGAAAAACTTCAAATGGTTAACCCTTGGTTGCACAAACTTTAAAATGCAACCAGTCAGGTAAGGATATCTACCTGCCTATCAACTTTTAGGATTTTGCACAAGTCTCTCTCTTGCCTAAGTTTGCCCTCAAGATGAAGCAAAGTAACTCACACATGCCCATGCTTTTTGTTTTTAATATCAGCCTCAGGAAGAACTATAAGGAGAACCACATATCAAACTGGTGTTACAGTATGTGCAACAGATATTACATGTCATAGTCAACCTATAAAAAGCCTTAAATTTAAGATTATCTGGACATCTTTCAGCAGTAAATAGATGTCCTTAATTGGTAGGGCAATGGGTGTCTCTCTTACCAGTCAATAGATAGCATGTATTCATCTAACTTCCACCTGATAGAAATTACAACGAAAAATACTTTGACCACAACTTGTTAATATTGGACTGTGAACATCATAATTCTTTTCGTGCCATGAGTCATTGTCATGTAAGTTACTTTTCTGGAGTTTAGGTGAATATAAGGGAAGCAGACTTTAAGTTTAGAATGGAAAAGAGTTCTGTCCAATACAACTAGAAATTATTTAAAAGAATCGACTGTATCATATACAACACAGACTCTTTAGTTCAGATCCGGTAAACTGCATGTGCTCCCTCAATCAACTAAAGCCAGGAAGAAATGTTTAAATGACAGAATCTCATGCCCAGATATAAAATTTATATGCCAGGACAGCCATGATTTATCATGTCAAGCGATCATGATAAATTTATATGTGAAATATAAAAAATTTTAGAAGAATCATCAGCGAATGACTTTCAATACACATAACTTTAAACTTATTAACACAGAATGCTATACTAGATATACCTCAGATGATGTAAAGCCACAACTGAGAAGCTCTCCACTTTCCCATGTTGCGGTGATTGATTTTAACGGCATATCATACAGTTCTAGCAAGATAAATTGCATTAGTTGAGAAACAGAACATCACATAGGTACAGAGACTTCACATTCATCATGTGTCACATAAAATGTGTCAGCATATAATCACATTTACATCTGACCCGATACCTGCAAGCTTGCGGAATTTAGGTAAAGATGACATCATCTTGTCTAACTGACTCCACGTATTCTGATTCAAGAACCTTTCCTTTTCATCCACATCAGCAATAAGTGACTCAAACAAAGAAGAGAGATTCTCTAGCGTCATCTGGATCAGTCTTTGTAGCTTGAACCAAGTGAAGAAATTTAGTGATATATAATATTAACACAGCTTACACTGATATAGACAGAGGCTAGCAAGAGAACCTGTAAAGTCTCCTCAGCTGCCAAATCATCTAAAAGCAGCATATCTCTGGTGATTCCAGAAAAGACATAATCCATTACTGAGCACATAGCTCTCTTGTAAGTTGAAGCTGGCATGAGTGGCTCCCACATAATATGTGCTTTCTCTATAATAAAAATAACCTATTGGCACAAGAAAATATAAGTACAAAGTGTAGTTCCAGTAAAAACATACTAACAAAATTTTCTTAATAGTGATACAAAAGGTCAAAATAATGTGGTTGAAAAGCATAACCAATAGAACATCCGACTAAAATTATCAAAGCAAATAATTAAGACTAAAACTTTACAAGGCCTAGAGGTTTCTGTATTCAATGCACAAAATTTGTCAAATATCAAAACGAAAATGTTAGCACAAATTTGGAAATAAGCATAATTAGTGACATGATAATGTGAAAATAAACACGCAACAGAAAAAGAAATGAAGGCTCGAGTTCTTCTCTAAAAATGAAGGTTAAATATGATTTATATCCCCAATAACTGGAAGAGTTCTTATTCTGTGGCTACCTAAGTTATCAATGCTCAATTGATGTTCTTCATAATCTTAATTTACCTTTCCAATAGGAGTTCGTTCACATTTACAAGATATATAACATCTAGTACATGAAAATGAGATTTTTCCAAGTTAATTAAGGCTTTTCATGTTGGCCAAAGGCAAAGAGCACTCTCAAGGCACAAAATCTCATAATCACCTGAAGTGAGAAGCACAGAAGAAGTGTTTGCCTGAGCAAAACAGGGCACCAGTTTTTCAAAAATAATGTAAACTTTTTTCCTTTTCAATGTTTATAGCATTTTCTTTCAGAAATAATTAATTATATCGATAGGTTCTCATGGTTGACACATTATTGAACCATCATATTGTCAAAAATAACAAAATTTCAAAATCTAGTGTTATTTTGCTAAAAATGATTTTTAGAATGCATTTACAAGTTTAAATTAAAATTTTTAAGTTTGAAACATTTTAATGACATATAAATTATAAACACATCCTTTGGGCTCAGATTTATTTAAAATTAATTTTTTGATAAAATGACTTCTGTTTACTAGCTACTTACTCATTTATTTTTCTATTAACATAATAAAAAATCTAAAAGATTAAAAAGAACAATAAAAAAAGATATATACTAAAAGATATCTAAAAAATGATGATATTGAAGGCTATTTTCAAAGGTAAAAGAATAGTATTTGATGGTGTATAATATATATCAAAATTTCAAAATAATTAAAGATTTAACTATATGTATCCACATTAAGATTAGTTTTCCCATTATTAGTAATTCTCTATCCAAAGTTTCCAACAGCATGCATGGTGGTCCCGTTGTGGTTGTGCGATCACCATATGGGTAATTGGTGATTAAGACTCCTAATTTATTCTTTCCCACTCTCTCATATTCTCTCAAGACTCATCCTTGACCTTGAGATTGGCAACCATGCTTGGCAGCAACTTGCAAGGCATCAACTAATGATAGTGACAGTGAACTTGGTGTGACCCCAAGGTTTTGTGTTGACAAAAGCTCTATGTTATTTTTCCATCTGCACTCCTCTTTGATCCCTGCTGACTTCCAGCAAGACTGCTAGTGATCTTGTCATATGGCTGAGAAATCAATTGTAGCCAGTTAAGAACAAGCCAATATGAACCCTACGAACTATCTTTTCAACCATGAAAATGTGGTTATGTTAATAGCAAAATAAATAGACTTAAGTAGAACTGTTCATTAGAGCTGTTTATGAAAATGAATAAGTAGAACTGAGACATTTTATTATGAAAATGACTAAATTTCACAAATGAAATATCTAGCTACTCACTCATTTTCATAAATGTGTTTATGAAAATGACTCGCACTTGAGCGCATGAGTCATACACTTCAAGTAGAACTGTTTTGCCTATGGGATATGAAAATCTGATTGTACTATTGCACCTCATGTCCATGCTTTGGCATGCTTCATGTGCCTATAAAGAACACCACAACTGCTGTTGACAACCAGTAAATGTCCTTAAATTAGGCTGTTTCCTGGTGTATGCTCATCCTTAACATCAAGTGCTACTGATAAGTACAGTTGCTTGGTTGATGCATTATTATTCACCAGTACAACGTAAATTTGGTATTACCCATGCTTCTAGGTTGACCAAACGACATTCTTGATTTTTTCCTAATATTTATAATAATTATTAGACCTCAAGTAATTCTCTCTAGATATTTCTAGAAAAGAGCTCTCTTCCACGTGGTGGCATGGAACTCAAGATTACCTCAGTTATGGTTGTGAAGGGTTAGACGTTCATAATTGTTCCAACCCTTCAAACCCCCTCATCCCTCCTCCCTGTTTGCCAATTAAAAAGGAAAAATAAAAAGAATGAAGATTAACTCCACATAGAACCCATGAAACCTAGCTAAAAATGGAAGTAAACTTATTTTGCACATCCTGCCCTCATCCAATGTTTTGAAATAGTACAAAATACAGGATATCCCCATTTATATTATATGACAGGCGATGTGCATTTGAATAGTCTAAGATATTATATAAATAAAATTTATAAAAACAAAGAAAATTGTTAGCACTGAAAATGCATCAAAAGATTAGGAAATTCAATAAGATTATGAAAGCTCTGGCATCAAAAGATTTTTGTGATATCATATAACCTGGCCAAGTATGAAGGAACAGCATGTCGCATAACACAGAATATTGAACTGATATACCTGCTCTATACCAAATTTTGCTGATTCATAATGCTGTGGTTGATGGGTATTCTGAAAACCATCAGCTCCATCAATAGCCTGAAGACCATGAAGGATCAGGTAAAAAAGATGCAATCAAGATATGGGAGTGAAATCAATAAACTGTGAAACCATACCTCCCTCAAACTACTAACAACTAATTGAACTTGTTTTTGAAGAATATTTTCTGCCATCTGATGAAAACTTAGTGCAATGTCAACAAACACTGCATGTTTCTGCAAGCCACTTGGAAAATCTGCACGGTACTGAAAATCAAGAATTCATAGCATACATGATGGTTAATGCAACAACAAATGACAGTAACTCCTTCGAAGAACAATATCTTACTCAGCACATAATAATATACACATGATATGGTCACTTATTTCAAATAAATATTAATATAGGATATATGAATCAAAATATAGATAAAAATACAGATAGTTATAATTGTGAGTAAACATGTGCAATATAGTGTTTTTTGGAACAAGCTACAATGTCAAAATAATTGTTTTACATACTTGTGTGACATACAATAAGAAATTAAGAACAATGTCAATTTGTTAAATCTTCTAGTATACTTGCCTTTTCAACCATGATTAGTACCTTATAGTGATTATTATGATATGTTTTCCCTTTTTTTCTTCTGCACCTATTTATGTTAATATTTTAAGTGATAACCTTCATCAAACCACATGCAAAAGAGATTGAAGTGAATAAGTCCTGGGATTATAATTGAAGTATTCAACATGAAACAATGGATGAAAAGCTCCTTACATGGTCTCCATTGGAAAGTCAATTTGGGAGACTTGAGTATGATGTATAATTTTTTTTCAAATTAAGATTTTATTTAACTGTTAAAACTTAATTTTATGTAGAATTTATATTACTTTATCCGTACATTTTCCAGGCTCCTGCCTGTGCAACCAGCATTTTGCCTAGACCAAACTAGAGGGGTCAACATTTAGGCATCTTAACAGCTTGCACTGAGACCATGATAATACAAATTCAGTGCACATGCTAGCATCATGTACCAAATGTTGGATCATGAGTTTGTCTTTGGATGCATATGAATTAAAAAGTGACATGAAAAGGTGTAGATGTGATGTAATAAGTTGGACTTACTATGCATGCACAAGATTACCAACCAGTGGTCCAGAGGTCAGGAGTTGTTAGGAGTTATGGTTGCTCCAACAGAAGCAAGAAAAATGTCTTCCATATAATCTTGGAGTCATCCTACTAGTTAAGGCATGTCATGCTCAGTCATGATGTCAAGAGTTTGAATCATGCTGCAAATGTCTGGTGCACATGTTTGAATGGAAAGAGTGAAAATGTAAAATTCCAAAAACAGTTCTTCCATATATATACATGTATGTATAAATGAATATATATGTCTGTCCAGACCAGGGTCTGCCATACCGAATCGTACCACCCGGTATGGGCGGTATGTACCGATCCAACAGGCCAGCGGTACGCGGACCGCCCGGTACCGGTCCGCACTGTAGTGTATACATATCCTACTGGCAGCGGTACCGAGCCCAGGTCGAAATACCGGTACGGTACGATATTGCGAACCTTGATCCAGACATACATAAACAAGTACATGTGTGTATACATATCCTACTGGCAGGATTAAGACTTAATCATATCACCTCAAAATCAATCATGGAGGCTTTAAACTGATGATTAGATTTACTAGACATCATCTATGACATTCATAATATTAAAAAACCAAAAATAAAATGTATAAAATAATTTATGCATAAAAGTTAAAAACCACGATCTAGATTACCTTGATGATTAAAATGATTGACCCTCATTTAAATATTGTTAAATGACATCAAAATTCAACTAGTTCAAATAATTCTCTACTAATGTTAGACAAAACATATTATAGGTTGTTAGATGAAGCTGATATGAGATTAGTCTCCATTACTAATTTTAAGTTGATAGAAGTGAGTCCTCAGTCCTCCCAATAAAATTTTTGTACACACAGACATATACATAGATGTATTCTCATCATTTTTTCTTGTGATGTTAAGATTTAAACATCAAGAAATGGTCTAGAACTTTTTTTACACACTAGAGCCAACTCAATGTGGTTCATATATGTATTCTCATCATTTTTTCTTGTGATGTTAAGATTTAAACATCAAGAAATGGTCTAGAACCTTTTTTTACACACTAGAGCCAACTAATTTTGAGTTGATAGAAATGAGGCCTCAGTCCTCCCAACAAAAAATTTGTACACGCAAACATATACGTAAATGTATTATCATCATTTTTTCTTGTGATGTTAAGATTTAAACATCAAGAAATGGTCTAGAACTTTTTTTACACACCAGACAACTCAATGTGGTTCATAAGAAAAGATCCTACGTTCCTAGCAAAGAAATGTTGACCAGGGGGCAGGCTCACTATATAACATGATGCCAAACTGAAAGATAGGTCCTTGCAGTATTGCAACTTCCATTGACACAAAGAAAGATAACAACTTTATGGTTGCTCTAAACTGAGGCTTCTAATACGCAACAGCATCAACCTCTAAGGCAAGCATAAAATAGGAAAAGACCAAATCTATACATAATTCTACTTAAGCAACTATTAAGAAAATCTACATGTTTAAGAAGAACCCAAAAAGAAAAATGATTATATATGTCCAACCTAATGAAGAACAAAATTCCCTATGGAATTGGAACATTGTAAAACTGAATTTATAATATAAACTGCACATTTTTTCCTTGATTATACAGTTTGCCTTTGAGAGAGACTTCAATATTCTTACTGCAACACCAAATATTTATGTTGCTGTTGCCACGTGTTGAAAATATTTGACAAACTAGTCACATGAAAAACAAAAATATTTTAATCAAACACCTTGATGTTAAAGCTATATAAAGAACAATATTGCAGAATGCAAATTGACACAAACCTCAAAGGCAAGTCCAAGATTCTCCTGGGACAAATATTGACATTCATTGTGGATAATAATTGCCACTTGACTAATACTCTCCAACTTCTTCCCTAGCTTCACAAACAAACATAAAGTAGTAAGCATAACTTGTCATAATACAGATGCATATGAATTCTACACTACAAAATGCAGAATAAATATGATGTGTTAATACTTCTATTAATTCTTGAATATGGCTGAATTACAAAATGTACTATGGAGAACTGGAAATCTTTGTTGTCTTTCAAGGAGGATAGATTACTAGCATAAATGCATCAATCTAAAGCTTATTTTTCTCCAAAAAATAGCAAATTTATTTTAAAAAAGTATAATGTCAATGCTATTTATACCAAGCAATTATATTTTATGCAAAACCAAGAAGCTGCAATTTTACATAGAATCATTCAAACTTCAAAGGGTCAAAGAATTCGGCTAAAGAAATCCATATGGTATTTGCAACGATTACACAGACCTTAATGGGTATAACAGCTCTGTATAAAAGTAGAGCATCCCTTGCAGCATGATAAAACTCCTTTGCCACTCTTGTAGGGGACAAACAAGCATCCTGCACTGGTTGTTCATTAATCAAAATTGCATTCAAAGATATTATCTGCTAGTCAGAGAACAAAATGCAAGCAAAATAAAGCATACTAACAAGCAAAGGAGATAAATGACAGAATTTATCGTAGCTGAGATCACCATGCAAGGATTTTCACCTTGCAGAATAGGAGAGAGAGGCAGTTCATCAATGAAAGTTCTACACATTGGCAACAAGAATATACATCAACACACGACACAGATCTGCCATTGAAATGGTTGGGCATTGGGTCACACCACCTAGCACATGAAATCCTAGCAAGCATACTTGTTCTCAAGTATGAACAAGGCAAAACAACTGGTTTGTCTGGAAATTGCACAAAAAATATTCCCTTTGACATACCAATTACATGTAAAGTGATCATTAGTTCAAACTCTATAGAGAAAAGATTATTTCATTAGAAAAAGGAGACTGCTAAATCACAGACTCAAATTCCCATTGATCTTCAATTTACAATTGTTACCCAGACCTGAGTCAACTCTAGGAAATGTATTGGATATGTTTCTAACTCTGCATGTCAAATACAAATTTATAGCTGCACACTTACCAAGTAACTTGACAATTAGAGGCTTTCTTCTTATAGACTTCTTATATGTCCAACCTCTAAAATTTTTCGTTTTCATTATGGAGACACAAGTATCAAATATGATCTATTAAGTAGTTTATTCCTGGTGAATTCCATATCTCCATTATATATAAAAACAAATCAGACAGTCGGATACACATGCTAAACGGACACAACAAATGCAAGTAAAAAATACAAAAGAGAAGAATGAAAAGAAAGCTACAAAGATTTGCAGTATATTGCACATAATGTTTAATGATGTGGCTTCTTAGTTCTCACGTTTGTCCTAACAAAATACATTCTACAGGTCATGTAAGATCGGTCAAGTTAGCTGGAAGTATGCAAATACTTAAGGTGTGTAATTGACAGGGCATGTTAAAATTTATTTTCAAGCATGCTAATAATTTGCTAAGATGATAGACCGTGTTTCTTTGTGTAGAGAAAACAATATAGTTTTGTAATAGTAAAGCCAACATACCTTAAGTGCTCTGTGCACTAGATCCATTAGGTGAAAGACTGCCTTAGAAACAAGACACTTATCAGACTGGAAAAGCAAACCAACAACAGACACACAATTTTCTCCACCATCAGAAGCCTGTAAGGAAACACTTGACATATTCTCCTGCAACATTTATGGCAATATACATAAAGAATGCAACACACAAGATGGTCAAGCATCAGAAAAATCTATTTTGACTCACGGAAGGCAGATCATAGTTGAACTGTAGAAGATAATTTCTAGCACTTGCCAAAATCTCATTCCTCTTCCTGGAAGCAAAATGAACTTCAACATCATGAGCAAAATAACTCAACTTCTCTTCATTCCTGTCAGTTGATGAAATCAATTTCATTTCCTTCAAAAAGGTCTCAAAATCAGCAGTACGTTTGATGACATTTTGGAAGCCAGCAATCTTCGAAGCATCATCAGGCACAGCCTAGAAAAGACAGTTTTGAGCGTATTATTCAAATTTTGTACTTATGCTGATAATTATAAATCCGATCCCGGCATGATTTTAGAAAATGGCAACTTAATAACTTTGTGGTATCATGTAGATGAGACGAATTTCAGGAGGAAAATTCTACACCAAAATGTTATTTGACTACCAGCAAGAATCAAGCTGTTATGATAGCATTTGATATGAACTGCCATCATTTGTTGCAAAATGTATAAACCAAGAGGTCAAATGAAGATACAATTGAGAAACAAAGCATTCTTGAGAATCAAACAAAAAGCATTTAGTGGCACTGTCAAGCTTCTTGATCTCCACTGAGTCAATAGTTAAGATGCAATATCATAACAAGGCTAGAAAAATACAATTTGATCATAATTCTTGTGTACCCATATGCCGAACAACATACCAATCAGTACAAGCAGTATGATGAGATCCTAATAAGGGTACAGATAACATTTTCTATTGCATTGTTCTCTTTAATAACACAATCCCAACATGGAAACAATGTTGCATTGTACCTACACAATGTCTGATAACATGTGCATATAATACGAACAAAAAACCAAAGGGGCACAATATCTTGATCAATGATCCAACAAGGTTATATTCAAAATGAATAAGTACCAACAAGTGGGACTCACAAAACAAAGCAAACAAACGAAGACAAATATTTACAGATTAGGACAGTCCATGACTCCTCTTGTTGGACAATAGATAATAGTATACTCATTTAAATGAAGAGAACAACATTTTGACAAAGAACTCAACTGGTAAGAACTTCATGGACATTCTAGGACCATTTTTGAGCTCACAACATGAATGACAAATGCCACCACATTTCATGCCATTTACAATTACAACATCTATGTAATTGTTAAGACTTGTATATGATTGAATGGTGAAAGATCAACATCTAGAAATAATATACCTTTTTATTAGTAACAAGCAAAGAAACACACGTCAAAAGAAAATGACCAACAAATCTTAATAAAGTTTCAAGAGGTTTAGAACAAAACGTTAGCAAGTTTGATGGTGTATCAAGTGATTTTTATTGTTTTTTGGTGGGGGGCAAGCAACACAATTGTAACACCCCCAATTAGTCCCACATCGGAAGTAAGTAAGATTAAAATTGGCTTATAAGGATCTAATGAGTGTACTACTATCAACTCTAATTTAAGCATCTTGGCTAGTGGTTTGGGCCAAATACAGTTGATAGGCCAATTAGCCTATCAAGGCCGGGTCGTGAAACAATTATATCACCCCCGATTAATCCCACATCGGAAGTGAATAAGACTAAGATTGACTTATAAGCATCTTGGCTAGTTAGCTGGCACCAAAGTGCTATCAGAAAACAAAAATGAATGGAGGTCATTTTAGTTAGTCTATGATTGGCTTTATAATAACAGAACATATCACCTGGAATGTGGAACATTCAGGTCATGGGACAAACATGGGTACTGGTTATGTCATGTAGCATGGTTCATGGTACATGGGATAAGAATTTTCTGGTTCATTATTTTGGGTCATGGTACATATTGTACCACTTAGGTTGCTTGCTATATCAGATAGGATATCATCTAACTAAAAAATCAATATGAATCTAATTAGAGTCATAACAGTATTAGAAGACTTGAAAGCCATCCAACTAAAAACCCAATTTGAATCCAATTAAATCGAGAACAATGATAGAAAACTTGAGGAACTAAGCTTTTTAACCTGATGTCAAGATATAATACAGGAATACAGGCAATTCTAACTATCTGACCAGAATTCTATTGTATGCTAGACTAATAGCTTGATCAAGATTTAAAAAATGGTGCACACACCTTGGAAAGAAAATGAGTTATAATTAGATCTGCCATTCTTGGCCAAGTCAATCTTCCAAAACATTGCATCCATATAGCATTCTCGAAGCAAATGAATTTGTATATGAACTTTACTATTTGACTAAGCCTTGAGTAAAGACAAGTTCCATCGAGATCTTCCTACAAAATAAAAAAAATGAAAAATGTTAACAGAAAACAAGTTATTTACAGCAAAAGAAAAACATTTCGAATTACCTGAAATCAATCCTTCAAGGATAAGTAAGAAATTAAATAAACTTATTACTGCTAGTCCATTGTGCAGAGAAATTAAATCAAAGGAATAAATCTAAGGGATTAATCAAAAGGGAACGAATTTAATAATCTATTGTCCAATAAGGTTGGGAAGCAAATTAAAATTTTGATAACATTTACACTTCTTAACACTGGAAGAAAACATGGCCAGATAATCGGTAAATACAACTTCACTAGCAACCAAATAATATCAGGTTCTCAAAATGAAGTGCAAAACAAGTCACATAAGCAAAAACTAAGTTAAAGCCCAAATTTTATTTTCTTCTCCTATTAAAGGGTAGGAATCATGGTCAGATATGTCTTTTCTTTCTAAGACATCTATAGTGACCACATCGATGCATAGGGATGCAAATGCTAGACCTTCGAACCAAATAGCATATGGTTAACTCATAAGCTGCTAGTTGACTTTATTTAACATATGGGTGACCATCTAAAATAAAATTTAAAAAAGAACTCCAGTAGCATTCTATCAAGAAGTCTCATGATTCTATGAAATCCAAGATCAAGATAAAAATTACTGTCTGATTTCCTTATCATTTATGGTGCAGATTTTGGTATCGAAAACACTTGCGTTTACCCAAGAAACTGTTTGGTTTAGTTAGCATGCCTTCATGCAGTAGCACAAAGCAGCAATAGCTCAAGGATTCAGTGCAAAATTACCAGCAAATCAGATGATGGAACTATGCCAAGAATTGTCTCACAACTTGCAAGAGAGCCCTCATCATGCACTTCAACTAAAACATTGATGGATTTGTTTGTTATGGAAGTAATAATGACCCGTTTGATCAACAAATCTGCCACTCTTGCCAGCCCATAATCAAGAACACCAACAATCTGCATTCAGGGTAAAATTTTCATTAGAAAGAGGGAACATATTAAAAAACTGGAGGCCAGTTACAAGTTTGGAATAGGAAACACAAGGCTCACAGAACCTTCAAAAATCTATATATATACTAGCATCCACTACTTATGGCTGGACACATCTATCATAACTTCATAAGCATCTTTTGGTAAAAAAAAGATGTTAACTGAAACAAGTTCATTACAAGTTCTATGGCATTAAAGTGCTAACTGAAACAACAATAAAACATAAAAGGGGAGAAGCCAATAAGCTTCATGCCTAACTAGTTAATCACTCATAACTGTTGGTTATAGTTCTTATAAACTGTATGGTTTTGAAGCCAAGATAAGCACGGTCCCGAACATGTTATCTTTCTTAGCATAAAATGTACTCGTAATGCTAAAAAGTAAAAATAAGCATCAGATCACCTCCATTGCCTCCAACATCTGGTGGAGCTTGATATAGTGAACATCTTCGACTTTAGATACAGATCTCACAATCAGTCTATTGTTCTCCGGTTCAAAATGGAAACAGTTCAGTACATTTTTGGCAAGCACCTCTTGAAGCTATCAAGAAGAAGAAGAAGAAGAAGAAGAAGAAGAAGAAGAAGAAGAAATAGTAAAGTTCAGTCATTCCGTGAAAAAGATATGGATTTTGCACCAAGAACTGAAATCGCAACTACCTCATCGAGGCACTCAGCCCACTCCTTCCTCAAGAACCCAAACACTGCCGGCTCGTTCTCTACGCTGCCCCCCTCCTCCACGTCCGCGACGGATAGCCCTTTCTTGAGATCCCTGACGGCTTCAGCCGCCGCGACCAATCTCATGGCCCTGAGGTCCTCCCTGGCCGAAGCGAGACGGCGGTGCAGGGCGGAGACGGCCCGCACCACCTCCAGCGCCTCCCGGCGCTTCTCGAGCTCCCGTCTCTTCGCCGTAATTTCGGAGACGAGGTCCTGGATCTCGAGGTCGAGAGGGCGGTCGGAGAGGAGGCGGAGGGCGCCGGACAGGGAGCGGGTCAGGTCGTCAGCGGAGGCGGCGGCAAGGGAGCAGCGGGAAAAGAGGTCGGCGAATTCGGCGCGGTGGGCGAGGACGTAGGACCGCACCTTGTCCTTGATGCGCAGGGAGCGGATCTGGAGGCGGTCGACCAGGAGGCGGAGGTCGGGGGCGGAAAGCGGGGAGGACTCGTCGAGCTCGCCGCTCGGGAGGAGATCGCGAACGTCGATGGAGCCCGAGAGGACGTCCATGGCGTCGACGGTCGTTTACCCGAAGACCTCTCGGGGAAGGAAGCGAAGAAGAGGTCGGAGTCGGACGGAGGCGGCGTCGGTTTTACTTTTACTAGAGCGGCCACGAGTCGGATCCATCGGGTACTTACAACAATCCGACCCGTTAAAATATTTACCCCGTTTCGATGTGGTCTCGATTAATCCCCTTCATGACGTTGACTTCCAGTCAAACCATGAAAATTCTTTGCATTCTTCCTTAATAATAAAGACAAAAAAAAATCTAGTGTTATAAATGCTTTAATCTTCTGAACCTCAATTAAATGAATCTCCCAAATATAAAGGATTATTACTAAAATTGAAGGGGGTATTTGATGCTATCTGAGTGTTTTTTGTTCTCTCTCTTCTCAATCAGATATCATTTTTCTAACTATGTTTGAGAGTATGTATGTAGTGTGCCACCTCCCTTTATCATTTTTCTTTGTCCTCTATTAAAATAGAGAAGAAAAAAATGACTTGTATTGGATTTTTTTTGACAAGAAACTGCTCACTGCAGAAACAGTAACTCCAATTTTGTGATCATTTATTCTGACAAACCAGCTTCACAAAGCAGAAAATGGGAACATGAAATGGTTCTCACCCCTCAACAACAGGCTTGATATTTCCTTGTAAGTGGAAGACTACCATTTAACTTGCAACATTGCCTGCAATACATCAGAGAAGACCATACCCCTCTCTCATCATCAACTACAATACAGATATTGTATAGCCAAAACACAATAGGACAGGCAAAACTAGTGAGATACGAAACAGAGATGCCTAATCTCCATTGCATGGAGATGTATGTGCTGAAAGATTCACATCTTCATTTGCTTTGAGGATTCTACTGTGCACTGTTTGTTTCAGACTTCATGAGAAGATCAGTAAACTTTGATGACTTCAAAGATGGATTTTCAGCTGATGACCACATAACTTGTAAAATCGTTTGGTTGCAAAAAACAGTGAAGGTTTCTCATGAGAAAATGAAAGCAGAATATAACTATAATGTCTTGAGAATGGATGATCAGATTTGCAGGCTGTACCATCATAATACATTTGGCTTCCATAGGCAGGCATAGAAGGAGCACACATAGGCAGACCCTCTGATAATAATCAACAGAGACAAGAAATGAAGAGTGCAGTTAGAAACTTCCAAAGGCAGAAGAACTGGAAGAATAGTATAGAGATAAAGAGAGAGAATCAACATTACTGGTCCTAGAGGAAGCTTCAAGAGTCCTACTGTGGCTGCTTGGTTCCTCTCATTTGGGTGAAGATTCTTAAAAGAGGCTCCACATATTTTCAGATCCCAGTTTTAATGTAATATTGACAATCTGGTTGATCAGGCCTCTCAAATAAACTTAGCAGCATGCTGCAGCCTGGCTGTGTTTTATGCCTGGAGTTGATTGGGTGGAAGCATATCGGCATAAGAAATATGGTTCATGTTGCCCTGGCATGCATTAAAAGCTTGCTTCAGGTGTCAGCATAATGTTTCACAAACTACAGAATATGACACAAGATGAATAAATGAGTGACGAACATAGGCAATTTAGCTTTCAGAACAAAACTACAACATGAGTACGATAGACGATCATAGCTTTCACAAACTACAGAATATGGCATGATGAATAAACGAGTGACGAACATAGGCAGTTCAGCTTTCAGAACAAAACTACAACATGAGCGTGATAGAGAATCAAAGCTTTCACAAACTACAGAATATGACACGATGAATAAACGAGTGACGAACATGGGCAATTTAGCTTTCAGAACAAAATTACAAAATGAGTATGATAGAGAATCATAGCAAGGCAGAAAAGAAAACACATTAAACCATGTATTGGCCAATCATGGTTATTGGCTAATTAACTAAAGTCCATTGACACTCATGAGCCATGAAGATTTTAAAAGCCTCAGAATCCTAAAAGAAACTAAAGAAGTGTATCGGGTTTACGAAAAATATGAAACCAAAACTATACATTTAGTACCAATATGAAAGCATGGCCACTCTAACAACATGAATATATTGAGAATCCATGATCATCATCAAGGAACCAAGGCAAATAGATATAATAAAAGTATATTGCAGTTAGTAAACATGTAAATCAGATTCTTAATTTAAATTGGAAACTGGATTCTAAACTGTAAACTAGCAATGACTATTGTAAAAATATTAAATTGTACTTATGTTAACATGTATAGAAGAATCATTTTAAGGTTTTTTTTTATTTTTGCTGCAAATGGTATGTGGAGAGACTGTGATTTGATCCCTGGGCCTTAACTACCAAACCAATTACACTAGCTTAACTGGCATCCTCGAATAGTTAAATATAAGATGGAATAGTTAGAGGGAGTAAATGAGATAGTTAACGATGCTTCCAAATAGAAGATCATACTGACAATATCATCGCATTTGTTTATAGAGTGATTAACTTAATTAACAGATAAACTTGACCTCATACAAAATCATATACCACTCTGTCCCCTAATAATGGAGCAACAGTTGCATGAAGATGCAAATAACTTGAGACTTGCAAATGCAAGGAAAGGATGCTCGCAAAATAATATTAACACCTGCAAATTGAATTCTGTAAACAAACATTTAATTTCTGACACATTAGTGCTTCACAAATATCAGTTAAGAGATGATATTTATATAAAACAGGCAAATGTATCACAAAGATCACAGTAGAAGAAAAGGCATCTTGTAACATACCAAACAACTAAGGATGTTATGGTTTATAAAAGCCAAAGGAATATCTATCATTTAGCTCACCCACACTTTGTAAAGCACAGATCTACTAACCATGTAAGTACTCCAATTCTGTTGCATGTGCATGGTTATATGGGTGAGACGAATAACAAGGGCACTAGTTAGTTGATTCCCAGATAGGGGTATAATGAAACTAGAAAATCCATGGGCTGATGATCTTGTAGGAGAAAATATTATTCCAGGGGTGGCAGGCTGCGGATGATTGAACTTGTAGGCAACTCCAGATCTTCTTGTTCCAGTTCTCACGTAGTAGCACATGATTTTTCATTCTGGAATCCACATTAAGTTAACACTGCACAATAATTTCATAATTTGCAACAGGATAGAAGAAAAATATTATAACATCCATAAGTGAAGGTGGTGGATACTAGAAAGCATACAGAAGTTCCATTTGCAAGTGGAGGCCAACAAGCAGTAGAAATCTTTCAAACAGGTAGACTCAAAACATTCAACTGAACTAGTCATATGTCATGTTTGTCATGTGGATGATGATATTTACATGTTTCTCCAAGACTAGCAAAATCCTGTTTTCAGGAAGAACTGCAAGAACACTTGAAGCATAAACCGTATACATGTCCTTCAAGCATATGGTATCTGACACATTAAAGAAACCAAGCATTTAAAACAAATCAAACTGATTCAGAAGAATAGAGGGGTAGTAACTCTGAAGCTCAAACCAATTGACATCAGATATGCTGAATTCTTTGTTTATCTAATAATGGAAAAGAAAAGCTGCTGCAGTAAGAGAGATTTATTTTCAGAAGCAATGGAGTAAAAATCTATCTCCATAGGATCTTTAAATCGGATGCACCTAGCTTCATTCATGGATAATATTAAGAATTCATCAAATTTAACTACCTAATAACTGTGTCTATCATTTAACAAGGGCATGACAAGGGCATAAGCAAACCATTATCTTTCAATAGCCAAAACTCCAGTAATGAGTTGATAAATGATAACCATGGTGATAAGTGACATCCTTGTAGATTGTATTTATAAACAGTACCCGTTTTAGGTTACCAAATATTTTACAATTGTCAAAACATGTTCCTTTGTTAATTTTCAGATAAAATTATATACTATTTCAAACTTTATTCAGAAATAACCTATTCAGTAGTCACAAATACAAGAAAGCACCAATTTGTCAATCTTTTAAATCCTCATCTTAAATTTTGGAGAAGATTTTGTGAAACTCAACATCAGTCTTCCACTCCATTCCTTTATCTAGCTTTAGACTACTTGCAATATTGTAAATGCCTCTATTTTTAAAATTTGCTTTCTTCAACTTACTTTTTTTTATTTAAGAATCCTGAATTTTGCAGTTGTTCCTTGCAACAATCTTGCGTAATTAATTTAGCTTGCTACAACACCTACTGACACGAACTCATTGGTAATATTCATAGCTTGTCTTTATCAGATAGGATTCATCTAGGTCACACAAAAGCATGCTTGGCAACATAGAAGACAAATATGTCAATAATTTATCTTCTTTGTTAACATCAACAACTCAGTTCAAAAAGCTGGTCGGACCAGTAATACCGATTGGTATTCACCAGTCCAACTAGGAACCAGCACCTGGACCAAGATATTTGCTTGGTCCTGTTCAAATTTTTTTTATCTCCAATCTGCTGTTGATGGCCTCCCCACTCCTCAGCCTCCTCTCTTCGCCTTCTCCTCCTCCTCCTTCTAGCTGTGTACCATTTATCAGTACACTGGTTCATATTAGAAGAACACTAGTCTGCCCAGGGACCAGTACAGGTCCAATATCGAGATTTTGAATTATGCAACTGTGCCTCTTTGCGACCTACACAAGTTAATTTGACTATAAATTTGATGGTTTTATAAAGCAAAACTCAAGTGTATATACCTTGACCAACAGCTTCTCAAGTATCAATACCTTTTTCCAGTTACCAAAAGGAATTTAATGTCATAGAAATGCGTAAAGAAATAAATGATGAATAGTACTTGCAACCTCAAGAAACAATAAAGCTACTTTTCAAACTAAGATTTCACCAAATGATAAATAATCTTCAAAAGTTAGCAAAACAAACTCATTTGATGTCAGAAGTAATAAATTCATAGAGAAAAATAAATTTAGATGTAACATAAAGGACAACATTGCAAACATCAATATTTTTTTTTCTCCAAACCAAAAGACTAACCAATATGTGATAAAAAAGCATAATGAAGATTCATGAAGGACGATCATACAACTAGACCAGCAGTGTAGTAATAATTAGATAAGTTTAACCTGCATCATGAAGTTACAGAATTAGCAAAATTCAATAAATAAATATAAGAAAACAGAAGTACCAATTAATAAAAAATTAAAATGCATACCCTCTTGGAAGTCAAAGATGCATCTCAGGAACTTCCATGACTTTTTCTCACCTATCTAAATCCAATGTATATTATGATTGACATGCTCTATCCACAAAAGCATTAGATGATGGGATGACAATTATACATCATTCGCTATATCAAAGTAGGAAAATAACCAAACTCCACCAGGTATGAATATGTAACATGCTATGTAAAAGGTACTTTCCACGTAATTGTCATACAAGAACCTGGTCGATGAATAAAGAACCCAATACAAGTATATACAGAAGTAATTGTCCCTGATCATACAGTTTATGGAAATTCAAAACTTAAATTAACATATTGCATCAACTTTATAGATAGATATTTTTCCTGTACATGCACATGAACACACATCTAAATGAATAAAACATAACATTCGCTGCATTAAATTTACCAAAATTAGTCCTTATACACCCAAACCCTATGCCCATATTCACATGGCCTTCCTTGTAAGAAGATCCAACATATGATCTATAATGATGAAAACACAAACAACCCTCAGATCTCGCAGATGAGAACACTCACTGGAAAGACCCAAAAAGGGAAACAAAGTAGCTGATCCTCTCACCCTAGGTTCGTGAAATCATGCTACAGGCATGAGAGAGGCGGAGAGTTACTGGTTGCATTCCTCCCCCATTGCCCACCTCACCACCAGCCATAGGATCATAATGCTTCCTGCACCCAGGGCAGCGACCATCTGCTTCGAGAATCCGCTTGTGGCAGAAGAGGCAGAGGCGGAAGCCACAGTTACAGGGGAGGAAGCTTGAGTCCGTTGGATCCAAGTCCTCACAGCAGATGGGACATGTTGATGGCGCGGAAAGGATGTCATGGTGAGCCCACCTAGCTGCTGCATAGTGCCTTTCTCTGCTCACAGGGAAACTCCACTGCTTTGAGAGGTTGGGCAGGCTCTGTGGGCGAAAAGCATCATCTGCCCTCCAAGCTCTAGGAACCATTGGCTTGTCATGTGGTTTTGCGAAGCCCTCATGGCAATCTTTGTTCGTTCCAACGGCTGTTGCAGTAGAATCTGGGACGGAAGCTAGGGGGTTCAGATTGGGTTGATTGCGGTCATGAGCGATGGGCAATGCATCAGCTAAGGCCTCCCAATCGTCTATTCCCTCTTTCTCTTCCCCTCTCTCCTCGCAAATATCTTCCTCCACTTCGGCATTGCTAAAGCTTCTGGAAGAGGATCCGAAGCTGCTTTCGCTGCTGATGCTATGGTTAGCACATCCATTCATGTGGCTGCTGTGAGTCGGGGAACCTTCCTCACTTTCGTGGGAACTCAACCCATCCGGCTCCACCTCAACCCCATGCTTCTCCTCCTCCTTCGATGTGCGATCCAACTTCTTAGAAAGAGCAACATGAGGGGGAGAAGAGGCAGCAGGCGCTCCCCTGCTCGTCACCATGCAATCCTTGTTCCTCACTGCAGATCGTAAAAGAAATCTCAACAAAATCGAATTTTGAGACAAAAACATCAAAAGATCCCCAAGGAAGAGAGATAAATAGATCCTCAAAAGTTACTAAACTAAATTCACGCTCATTCCCCCAAAAAAATCCGCAAACGAATCGCCGAGCAACGAAACAAATCGGATGAATACCTTGGGAGAGCCACTGCTCGCGCCTTGCATCGAGCTTGCACTGCTTCAATTTTGCGGACCTGTTGGCCTGATCGAAAAAAAGACACGAAATCAGACGTGTAATTGGGATCGAATCACACGAATTAAGGATGAGGAGGCAGAGGAGGAGGAAGAAAAGAATTCGTGAATTCGTACCCTCTTTTTCCTGGCGATGTCGCGAGAGATGGCGGCAACGGAGGCATCGTAGGCCGCGGCGTCGGAACCCATCTCTTCCTCCTTCTCTTCCTTGAAGAACGAGAGAGAGAAGAATCGACGACGGAAGCAACAGAGGATGAGGAAGAGGCGGAGGGACGCAGAGCGAAGCGAAACGGATAACCAAAAAGATTGCGGTTTCCGCTTTCATTCGTTTCTCCTCCTTTTAGGGCCGAGAGTGACTGAATTTACCAAACAATCCCTGAAACTTTAAAGGGGTTTTCTCTTTATATATATATATATATATATATATATATATATATATATATATATATATATATATATATATATATATATATATATATATATATATATATATATATATATATATATATATATATATATATATATATATATATATATATATATATATATATATATATATATATATATATATATATCCTATTTTTCACATCATCTACTTGTAAATATTGAAAATAATAAGAAAACCAAATATAAAGGTTAAGGTTTGGTGTGTTACTACTCGGACATGCAACTTTTTATGAGCAACATTTATGCTACCAATCTATGGCCTCTATTTGTCAAATCCATCAAGACAATTTGGTAAGTTTAGAAGAAGTATTTGGGTGTTTCTATTGCAAGTGAATGTAGGTGTTACTATTTGATTTTATTTCAAACTAGGTTCATGAGAAATTATCATTATGATGAAGCTCATAATTGTTTGGTTCGAATCGAATAGAGTTACAATCGAAATCAAATCAATCTTCTATTGATTTCAAATTAAATCAAAATCGATCATGAAAGATTCTGAAATAGCTGGTTTCGGTTCTAATTAAAACTATCGATTTTTTATTTTTTTATTATTTAAAAATAAATTTAAATTTTTTTATGTTTTAAAATTTTAATTAAACTATAATAAAAAAAATTAGAAATTGTCCTTTGATTTTGGAAAACTAAGACCGTCAATTTTTAAATCAAAATGTTTTTGAAGCCATGATCAAAATTAATTCTCTAGGTTACGGAGCCTATCAATATCATGTGAGCACATGTACCCTAAAATAGAATTTATAAATCAAATCATAAAAAATTCGGAGGGATCTATACACTTAAACACTATTTATGAATAGTATTTATAGAATGAATCTATAAAATATAGAAAATATCAAAAATTTCTTCGTTACATATCCATCATTCATATCCATCATAAGACTATTTTAAATAATAAAATAATGAATAGAAAAGATAAAAATAAATCAATAATTTTGATCGTGTGTCATGCATTGTAAGGTTTTATTCTTTTATAGACGAAAACAAGAGGTCTAAAATAAATGATTAGTTTTCTTATCAAAGTCATCTCCTAAGAAAGTATATCATAAATAAATTTTATTTTCTATTGATAATCCAATCAAATCTATAATATACTTATTTAATTAAATAAGATCATATAATATTAGATTATATCAAATAAAAAAGAAAGATATAAAATTATAAAATTATAAAAATAAGAAAGATAACAAAAAAAAAGTGAAAACTTTTAAAGCATTTGTTTGATAAAACCTCTTTCTTGATACTCAAGTCACAGTGTATTCGATAAAAGGAAAAGCTCATAACATTTGAGAGACGTCATGACTCAAAGAAGGTTCAGTCATTCAGCTTCTCTTTTTATAATATTAGGAGAATAACAATCCACTAGAAGAATCATCTTTACATCTACACAATGGTACAAAATATTTCCAATTTTATTATAAGTAGTGTTGTTTTGATATGATCATGACATATATTTGGAGTGGCATTGTAGTTATGGTGGGAAAATTAGCATCTCTTACAAGCATATATTAACGATGATAAAATTATAAACCAGATTGTGGAATTACAAGCATATTAACGATGATAAAATTAGCATCTTTGCTGACAACTCCTTTTCATCTTCACTGGGAAATTGGGTTCGAGACAAATTAAGTTGTGTATATACGATGAAGCATGAGTTGTAAGAGAGAGGTATAGATAAGATTCATAATGTTTGAGTGTTGGTGCAGTCAATAATGGAGAAATCGAACGTGATATTGAGATGCATTATTACTTTGATCATTGGCGTCGATGAGGCCATATGAGAGGAGACATAAACCATGTTATTTAATCTCTCCCTTTTTTTTCTCTCAAGTCAAACGATTAGTATATTGCATGGTGTCAATCAACCTCATGCATGCATGCACGTACTTACGGAAAGCTTCCCTTTTGATTAGTTAATGAAGATTAGTGTTAGCTTATTCCAACAATACACTAACATTTCCTCTTAAAATAATTTCGAATAAATATAAATTCTTCGTAATAATCAGAGTATTTCCTTTTTTTTTGTTTACAATTGGTATGATTAATCATAGTCTCTTCTTTTGAGTGTTAGAATTGAATGCATGCATCTGAAAGCCAAATGAGTATTAGAATTGAATGCATGCATCTGAAAATCAAATTTCAAATGCATGCATGCATCTCTACGTGACGTAAAGATATGAGTTATTTTTTCTTTTGGTCGACACTAGAGATGATTTGTGGGCCAAAAATCCATAACTATTTGCATCGCATAGTAACATTGATAAGATATGAATTGCTCCTAGTCATTTCTTGCTTTACAAATGATTCCACTCCACATGTGCATCACATGCATATCCCAGTCCTCGCCCGAGTCACTCAAGATCGATTCTCGATTGGCGACTCGTCGGCCCAGTCCTCACCCAAGTCGTTCCAGATCGATTACCGACTAACAACTCGCCAGTCGATTTCTCACCCGTGTCGCTTCAGATTTATTCCTAACTCACATCTTGGCCACATCCGACGCCCGAGTCACGTCTCTGTTAGCCCCTTGCCCGAGCCGCTCCAGCTCGGTCTCCGACTTGCAACTTATCGTCCATAACTCCGAGTCGCGCCAAACTAATTACACGACCTACGGCACGACGACCACTCCTCGTTCGGCTCGACCGTCCAATCAGCAGTCTCGACCCTTCTCAAGGCGCGGGGCGTTGCCCCTCCAGACCACCCCACAACGAGCCGACCTCGGTCCCACTCGCAACACAATCGTAACATTCTGACCCAGACACGCTTCCCGGCCCCGGCCCTTTGAGGACCCCACGGCGCATCTTGACGGGGGGAGAAGTGATAAGGTATATTTTACCCGTCGGACACGTCACAACCGATGCGATGTGCCACGTTAGAATCCATACCCCAAGGCATCGCTTGACACGTCTCGTCCCAGTAAACCCGGGACGGCACTCCCCACACGCCAAAACAAAATCTGTATCGAGGCACTATCTGGTGCGTCCACCACGCCAACCCGTGTACGATCGACCCCCTTGCAACAGTATAAAAACCTCGGGCCGCCCTCCGCACCAAGGGGAGAAAAAAAAAAAAAGGACAACTCTTAACAATCCTTCTCGAGACTGACTTGCTCGTCGGAGGGGTCATGACCGGGGACCACACGAGGGCCTTTTTTTTTTTTTTTTTTTTTTTTTTTTTTTGCATGCCGACAATCACCCGCGAGAGCCGAGGGATTCAACCCGAGGACGCCATCCACCCCACAGCGAGGAGCTGTCAACCGGTCCGAATCCCGACCAACGCTCCTTCCCGAAGGCCCGGCCACCTTCTCTTCCTTGAAGAACGAGAGAGAGAAGAATCGACGACGGAAGCAACAGAGGATGAGGAAGAGGCGGAGGGACACAGAGCGAAGCGAAACGGATAACCAAAAAGATTGCGGTTTTCATTCGTTTCTCCTCCTTTTAGGGCCGAGAGTGACTGAATTTACCAAACAATCCCTGAAACTTTAAAGGGGTTTTCTCTTAATATATATATATATATCCTATTTTTCACATCATCTATTTGTAAATATTGAAAATAAGAAGAAAACCAAATATAAAGGTTTGGTGTGTTACTACTCAGACATGCAACTTTTTATGAGCAACATTTATGCTACCAATCTATGGCCTATATTTGTCAAGTCCATCAAGACAATTTGGTAAGTTTAGAAGAAGCATTTGGGTGTTACTATTTGATTTTGTTTCAAACTAAGTTCATGAGAAACTATCATTATGATGAAGCTCATAATTGTTTGGTTCGAATCGGAATTCGAATTGGGTTAAAATCGAAACCAAATCAATCTTTCGTCGATTTCAAATTAAATCGAAATCGATCATGAAAGATTCTGAAATAGCTGGTTTCGGTTCTAATTAAAACTATCAATTTTTTTTATTTTTTATTTAATTTTTTTATGTTTTAAATTTTTAATTAAACTATAATACAAAAATTAGTAATTTGAATTGAAATTGTCCGTCAATTTTGAAATCAAAATGTTTTTGAAGCCATGATCAAAATTAATCCTCTAGATTATGGAGCCTATCAATATCACATGTACCCTAAAATAAAATTTATAAATCAGATCATAAAAATTTCGGAGGGATCTATACACTTAAACACTATTTATGAATAGTATTTATAGAATGAATCTATAAAATATAGAAAATATCAAAAATTTGCTTCAGTCTCATATTCATCATAAGACTATTTTAAATAATAAAATAATCAATAAAAAAAGATAAGAATAAATCAATAATTTTAATCGTGTGTCATATACCCTAAGAGGTTTTGTCTTTTTATAATCGAGAATAAAATATCTAGGATAAACGATTAGTTTTCTCATCAAATACATCTCTTAAGGAAGTATATCATAAATATTTTTTTTTTCTATTGATCGATAATCATAATTAGAATCCAATCAGATTTATAATATATTTATTTAATTAAATAAGATCATATAATGTTAAATTATATCAAAAAATAAATAAGATCATGTCCAAACTGGCGGGCGAGAGCCACTGATCCGAACCGGAACCTGGATCTGACGGCTCTGCTTGACCCGATCGACGCACGTCGAGATTGTGGAATTACCTGGTAAACCAGGCCGGTCCGAACCGTTCGCGTCTTTTTCGACTGAACTCGCCATCAACGCAAGACTCGCGTGACCGAATCTTGATGTCCAAACTGGCGGGCGAGAGCCACTGATCCGAACCGGAACCTGGATCCGACGGCTCTGCTTGACCCGATCGACGCACGTCTCCAATCTCCGATCCCCTCTTCCTCCTCCTCGTCCTCTCGAGTCTATTGATCTCTGGGGGCAGCGGTTCATCGATCTCTTACTGGCCCTGTTAGTCTCTCTCGCGGCGGTGGTCAGGTCCGTTCATTTTCTTGGTTTTCTATGCGTTCGAAGGGGGAGTAGGTCGATGAACGTCAGCATCCGGACTTCCGCATCGACCCGTCTCCCGATCCCCCTTCGCCGTCCATTTGTTGCGACCTCTTCTTTAACTCTATTCTTTACACCAGAGACTGGGAGAAAAAAGGTACAAATTAAATGCTGGTAACGTTGATTGATGTGACCCAGTTGATGCTGCAGATCTTGATTGACTTCTGCAGATCTAAGGTGATGGCTATTTTTGAGTCGGCAATAATAGTGCCATGAACATAAAGATCGGTACGGAGTGATGGAAGGCTCGAGCTTGATGATTGATGAATGAGGAAAGTAATTCTGTTTGGATGCCTGTAGTTCGTCAAATAGACATCTTTAACTATGTACGTATGTTCCAATTTGGTTTATTTCTCGTACTATATCTTGCTAATTGGGATATTATCATTTTGCTGTTCTATCCAGATGATGAATTAAAATATCATTTTTAGCTAGGAAGCTGGATCTGTTTTGTAAGTCGTCAAGAACGGGCAAGCGGCAGATATTGTGAGACGGATTTAACATGGCTTCGGGAGGAATAAGTGGGGAAAACGAAGTAGAGCTGATCATACTAATGGACAGAAGGGCGTGGTTTCCTATGAGGGTGATTGAGATGTCTTCCGTGATTTGAAGGTTTGACTTAGCTACATGATTATGTTTCTCGTTACTTCTCCCAAATTCTGGGTGACAAGACTCAAGACACTGGAAAATTTTCTCCAGTATTGGTAGCTCACGACTCTTAGATAACGAAATCCCTACTGATGATGTTGCTGGTAAAAATTCCACGAGAATTCTTATTGTGCTGATTTGGGTGTCAACTTCACCTGTCTTGGAAGATCTCTTGTTGCTCTTCATGATTTGTGAAATCTCATACTGCATCATTAGAAGTCGTGTATGCAGAAAATTCCTGTCATCAGAAATTGTTGACTTTGTGAATTGGGTTTATTGCAGTGTTGACTCTGTGCCAGCTTCTGAATTTTTTGGGCAAGACAGGAGATATCCTTGATACACACTAGATGACTGTAATGTGCATGGTCAGAGAGAGCACACAACATTCTGGAGGTTAATTACATCTATGACTGAGAGCAAATAATGCTCTGAAGTTTAGCCAGCCATTGGTTAAGTCATGATTATTTCATGTAAGATTCAACTTGACCCCATATGCAGCTGAAATGGTCTCATGCATTGATGCCAGACAGCCAGAATGAAAAGCTGGTTTTTTATTATCATATTTGATAGTTTTCTTTCTATCTTTTCTGAATGTAAGAAATGTAGTAGGATGCCAAGCATAGCTAACTATATTATTTACTCTCAACACCAGTTCAACTTTGTATTCTTTGAGTGTTGACTATGTATTAGTTGGATAACTGGTACACTGCATTAGTTGTTTAACACTTGAGGGCAATTTATTATTGGTTTGCAAGTAAAACATCTTCCACTTAATGCAAAAGTAAGTTTCCTCTTATTTTTCCTTGCATCTTCCTGTATGATTTTATGAGTCTTGATGATTATTCTGAGTGGAATTTTTCTTGGGGCTTTCATGCCATTCCTATCTATCTTTAGGACACTGTGGGGGCACAGAGAGCCTGATCGATTATACTGGTCATCAAGTTCTTTTATATTATTATTAGTGCTTCAGATCTGAAGCATCTTTAAATGAGCAAATTTGCTTAGTAAGCTATTCTTTTCAGTACAGCCCGTTCTAATTTTTTCCTAGTTATTATGTGAAAATTGAGTTGTTGTGATTGATTAGTAACTACAAGTTTATTTATGAATCAAAGATGAAGCTTTTTGAGAGATGTAAACCCAGTTTTTCTTGTAGTGAGTAATGCTAAGAACTAAGAAGCTTAGTGGTGTTTAAAGCAGTCTTTTAGCAATGTGATCTCAGGAGTCCTGTAAAGTTAAAGAGCTGTGGTGTTTAAAGAAGGTCTTGTAAGGACATGTTTGATGAAAGCTTAGTCTTCAAGCAATGATGAAGTAGGCTTATTTAATGGTGATAAGGCAGCAGTAGCTTCAGCACAACAATTATTGACATTGGTCTCACGGTAATGCCATATCACACAGCTTTCTACAACCTTTTGATGCATGGAGAAAGAACAAACCAAAATTCATGTAGACCACAGTATGGTATACTAATTAATAAAATACAAATTACGTGCTCTAAGAACAAAAAGAGAAGCAATGTTGATCACCTATTTGATCGTGGACTTCCTGTCGTTCCTGGATCGTCGGCCGGCGGCTGATCTGCCACCCTCGTTCTTCAGCATATGGAGCAGGAAATCGTTCCAGTTGTCGATCGGCCCCGGCAAGCACCAGTGGACGCAGTCATTGTAGAGAGTCACGTTCTCGTCGGGGCGGTGGCCGAACCGGCCCGGGTGACCGTCCGGCCTTAGTAGCATCGCCTCCGTGGTGTCCAGCAACCGGAACCTGACGCCCTTCTCCTTCCCCTCGCCCTCCGCCGCCCGGTACTCCTCCAGCTGCGCCATGTACATCTCCAGGTTGTAGCCGTCCATCCTTGTCTCGTTGCTCCGGAACGGCCGCTGCCGCACGCAGTTGCCCCCCTTGTTCCACTCGCCGTTCTCGAAGTGCGACGGCGCGAAGGTCCGGAGGAACACCGTGCCCCTGAAGCCCGGGAGGTCGTTGAAGGCCCGGAGCGCGGCCCTGAAGGCCCTCCGGTAGCTGTAGTACATGGTCAGGTCGGTGACGTTGGGGTGGAGGCAGTAGTGGCAGCCGACGAGCTGGTCGGCCTCGAAGAACATGGTGGGGCGGAAGAACCAGTGGCCGGCGGAGACGATGACGTAGTCGAACGGCGTCATCTGGGTGGTCCAGTTGGTGTCCACTTGGTCCAGGTGGAGGTTGAAGAGGCCGGTGAGGGTTGGGCCATTGGGGTCGGCTTCGTGTGCCCTCACCAGGAACGGAGACCAGAAGCTGGCCACCGTGAAGTTGTGGGTCGGGAAGTGATACCGCCGGAACTTCTCATCTTCAGTGACCGACGCATCCACCGCATATGTGACCTATAAATTCGACGAAGCAGAGATCGAAATCCTTTCGAAAAGATGATGTGTGATTGGCTCTACATTTTAGTGTATGCATGTAAGACACCAGAAATGTTAGGACAGGGAAAGGGTACCCACTCCACCCCTACAGGCCTAGAAATAATATTGCTCTATGCACAAAGGATGGTTAGGCTCTAACCAAGTAGAAATAAAAGAACAAAGGACAGATATATCAATGGAACACTACAAAAGTCCATAGCTGGCTAGTCTGAAGTTAAAATGCTTAACCTTCCTTTTTATAAGCTGAAAAGATACACAACTCTTTTGTCCTCCTCCTACCAAACCCAAGAGATTGAGTTAATATAAATGTGAAATATTTCTCTAGCAAAAGATTTGAGCTTTTACCTTCCACCAACTGGCTAGTCTGAACTTTTCTGACTGCTTATTGGCACAAAGAATGATCTTAAAGTTGTATACTTGCTACAAGATAACCTTGCAATATATATATATGTATATATATATAGATGAAAGTATGCTACTGAGAGTCGAGGACTAGTTATCATCACTGACAAAAATTCCATAGGATACTATCCTACAAAAAGTGAATAGAGCACATGACATCTATGCACTCTCCCCTCTCATGTCAACCTTCCACTGTAGCTGTGAAGTTCTTTGTGCAGTGTGCTGATTGGTTCAGCTCAGCTTAAGGGTGTTGAGTCATTCTGGCCATCGATGCTTATGAACATATACAGCTTCCTTCATCGAGTGGAAGGTGAGAGAAGAAAGACTGGAGAGGGGCTTACTCTGAGCAGGAGGCAGATGAGGGATTGCATTTGGTTCCTCCCCACCGAGTCTCCAACGAAGGCCAGTGACTTCCCTCTGACGAGCTCCAAGAACTGCGCCGGGTTAAAGATGGGCAGATCGCAGTCGTTCGGCTTCCACCTCCACTTCAGGAACTCCGTGTCCGGCCTCCCAAACTTCATGCAGTTCTGGTGCTCATGGATGGCCCAGCACGTCTCGTTGGTGTAGTAAGGCGCGTTAGGGTTGGGCACCCACTCCCCCCTAAAGATATCACACGAGCTCTTGGCCATCGTCACACCAGCCATGGCGTCACGGCTCATGTCACGAGAAGAAGAAGATGAAAAGGAAGAGGAAGAAGAAAGAGAAGGAGAAAGGGAGGAAGGTGGAGAGGATAAGTTTCTCCATGCGAACGATGTGGCTAGCAAAGGGAAGAGATAGAGAGGAATGATGGTGAGGAGGAACAAGGTGGCAGTGAGGAGGAGGACTATCCTGGGGGTGTTCTGCAGGCTTGTTCTGCTGCTCCCATTCTGAAGCTCTGGAGAATAAGGCTTCATGATATGATATGGTGTAAGAAGAAGAAGGTTCTCCCACCTCATATGCTGCTGCTCTCCATTTATAGTCGTCCATACTGCAAAAGACCATAGTGGCTAGCTTGAGAGAGAAGAAGAAACCTATTCTCCTGCCCAAATAATTTGCATGTACAGGAACTAATCAGGATGGTATGGTACAGAAACAAAAAAAATTAAGCTGTTGTTAGAATGTTCAGTCATGAAGTTGCCAAAGCACCTACTCCTTCCACAGACTCAAAACAGAGAGAGAGAGAGAGAGAGAGGGAGAGAGAGAGTTTCTGAAAGGTACTGAAGAATACATAATAAGAACAAGTTGAGGAAAGTAAAGCATGCAAAAGGAGTCAATATCTTATTATAGACGCAGGTTTGATTACGGATGAAATATTTGGTGGGGGAATCCATAAACAATGAAAACTTTCTAAGAGTGTAGGCTCATACATTAATCATGTCCATGTCACCACATACAAGTAGAAAGATGATAAGATACCAACCCTATTCGAAGGATATTTAATCCAGAAACATGTGTTCTCACACATTGTATATTTGACCCTTCAAGATTTAATATTGCATGCATTCCATTTCTGTCATCTTCCATCCAATAAACTCAAGTTTATTACTGAATTTGAGAGGAGTACTAATATCTCCACCAGTTCTTTTACCATTAATGTTTCTCAATATTTTGAGAGGAGTACTAATATCAATTCAAGTCTCAATGTTGTTATGCTAATGGTCAATTAATGAAGATTAACCATATGATAATAGAAGTTTTTGAGTTACATCAGTCTCTTTTGTATGATAATGCCACAAAACATATAATTATTTTAAGAATTCACCAGGGACTATTAATTGATTAATAATGCTAAATAATTCATCTATCAATCAGGGAGGACATATCATATTTGATTCCTTGCTTTCCACCAAATGGAAGACATAGTTGAAGTGTGGCTTAATTCTTTATGCCCCTACTGCTGGCAGCATAGCTCTCAAGTTCTTTCTTTCTTTTTCTTTCTACAAGTGCTTGAAGGAGTTGAATTTGATTTATTATGATATTACTCCTTGAAAAATCATACTTTGCAATCCAACCATAAATAATTTGACAAAATTGTCTTTGATAGGAGAGTCATTATATGATAAAACACCCTTATTTAGGCTCTTCATCTAACATCTTTTTCATCCTCTGTTGCAATAGGAATGAGTGTTAGAGAAGAGAGAGTTGAGGATCATATAAAAGCACATACTGTGTTGGGTGAAGCATAATTTTAGTTCTAAGATTGTTGATTAAAAAGAGAATAGAAATAAGAGTGCAAGGATAGTTTGTGTACAAAAAAAAGGTATAATTTTTTCTGTGTCACAAAGCATATGTAGTGGTCATAATTTAGGGTTCCAAGGTGTCATAATAAGAGTCTAGGAGGTGGGTGAGCTAAACCAAGAGAATAGGGATAAAAAGAAAGGACATAAACAAAAGATAGTTCACTTATAAGTTTTGAGGGGAGAATTAGATTCCCGTCCGTTTGGCTACAAACAAAGGTGGGATATAAGAAAAAGGAACACCACACATGCCAACAGCCTTTGATCTATACGATTTAGTATGTGTCCAACCACAAGCAAATATTGCTGATGAGACAGAGGTCAAATGCAAGATTCACCAAGATCTACTCTAATATTACAAATCCATACCTTTCATGACTCGTAGAGCTTAAGCTTTGAATCGACAGTGATCGATCATTTTAATTCCTGCATTATTTTTCTGAGAGACTTTATGCCATGACAAGGAGCACTCATCCATCACACTCCCTGAGGATTATAGCTTTCATGACTTTTCCAGGGAGATTACCTTGTCACTGTTCAAAACCACATGAACAATGCCTCCTCCGTTACACTCCACCGGTGCATTTTTGGACGAAGAGACGTGAGAATATTTTGGCGGCTGCCGACAGCACTGCTGATACCGAGGCCCCATCACAAGATGAATCCATGCAACATGATGGTGTGAGCATCAATGAATGATGAAGAAATTAGGTACAAGGTGTGCGTCTTGTACAGGTAGGCAGTAGATATCACTGGTGTTTGGTGCACCTTGCATGTCATCACCTCTGTCAAAGTCCCATTGCCACCGGTGCGATGGAGAGAAAAGACCAAGCATGATTAAAGGTGACAATGAGCTTCGAACCAAACAAGAATCTGTCATGCTAGCTGCAACAACTGGACCGATTCCAACCCACTTCCCTTGTGTGCTTAAGTGATGCTTCTTCTGATCTGCGGTCAAGAAAACAACAAGGAGGAAAAATAATATTAAAGGATTGTTTACTTTCAAGTTGCAGTAGTTAAAGTGTCTAACATGATGGTTTTGTAATTTCTGAATTGTTTCATACATATATATTCATAACCTTTGTGGTTTTGGAAGGATATATGAAATTGTAAATGAGCAACACATAGAACAATATATATTGGCGAACAAATATGAAATTGACATATGAAATCTGGCATGCATGTCTTTTACAACTATGTCCATACCAAGTTATGAGATATATGCACATAACAGGAAATAATATAAGAGATTTTAGGATGATCAATATTATTTTATGAGGTACAAACTTCATAATCGAAGCATATTAGCTATTTAATAAAGACACCAATATATATTATTAAGTCATAGAGATTTTAAAGTATAATAAAGATCAGAAGATTTAGTCAACAAAGTCAGGGATCGTGTTCAATTTTCAATCCCTTTTGGTAAAAAAAAACAAAAACCCATGTCTGCATCAGACCTAAAAAGCAGCTCGAAGATCATACTTACATTCAGTATGTTCTCTGCAATGGGTGGTCTTTTTTTCCTTCCATGTAATTGATCACTACTTCAAAATACCACCATGATTTTTCTTCTTTCATATGCTTCTGTGGGTTACATGAATGATACACTTCGAGTCAGATCCAAATGCTGCAATCTGACCTAATGACAACAAAAAGTATCTAAGCAATCAAAATAGCCTCCTGCACATGTTGGATGTTAAGCTGAAGCATCTGTAGAACAATTATGTGAAATGGCCAACATCTATTTAAAGGATTGCAAGTGGCATGAAGCCAAAAAGGGGCAGGCACAAAGCTGGAATAGCATGCACAATGACCCGGTGGAACAGCAAACAACCAAATTCTGCACTAAAGAAGATCCTAAACCAATAAAAATCTAATACAACAATCAAAAGTCCTGAGAGTTTCCAGTCAGCTGGTTTGATCTACTCAGTATCTCTCATCAGAATTTAGCAAGAGGTCATAAATAAATACACTTGAACAGTTAAGTACTAGCTTTGCCCAGCAAAACTAATCAGTAGTCACTATAAATATTTTGGAGGGATTTAGTGCTCCTTACATTCCTCCAGCTTCCAATCAGTGAAGAATTTTAAGACGAATGACAAATTTAAGAGCATCCACATGGTTAAGTAAAATTATCAGTGTGTCAGAAATAAATTTCCTACAAAATGAATAAATTAACATCCATAATGTGAGCTTAGAAGAGTTGCCATTGTGGCTCAAAGTTCTTTCACTGATTTATTTGCAAGATAAAAATAGTGTCCTAGATCTTTTACATTCGTCTGCGAACATAAAGTTAGAAACAACCTGAAGCTAACTTAGCAGTCTGATTCTGGACCAAGGGAACTTGAACTGCAACATGCAAAGATAACACAGCCGTTTTGCTTTCCAGTTCAAAATTAATAAGAAACTTTCATTCGGTGGTAGCAAAACAAAACCATAGCATGCATAAGGTTGTTACATTGGACCAATGTTCTTCAAATCAGATTAGGCCTGTAGATTGAGCTGTCATCTTCTCTTTCATGCTGGAGGAGTTGCTCTCACTGTAGCTTGATGTGCACCAAGAAGGGATAATACTTCAGACTACAGTGCATGATCCTGGAAACCATGACTCTTCCTGTTGTTAGGAACTCAATCCAACAGCATACAAACACACATCACAAGATTAATAAGGCCATTGCTTGAGTATTCATATATCTCAAGAGCACTGAATCTATACCTGTACAGCTGGTCCAGTATATCTGCCTGAACGCATGTGAAGATCATCTGGAGCTTCTATAGCCTCAAGCCATGCATATTCATCTTCGTTCTCATTCACTACAATTCTACTCACAGGTGCTGTCAAATTAAACTTGTCACATACTATCGATTCTCTCAAGAAACAAAGGACAATTTTCACAAACTGTTTCATAAACAATTAAAATGGAAGCCTCCGGTCAATTCAACCGAGTTGTTCGGTCAAGAATTTCCTCCATATGACATCATTCAACGACTTCTAAAATCAAGTAAGAAAACTCCATAGCCTTGATAGTAGCAAAAGTTTCTTTTTCAGAGTATATATTTACAATAGTCATGAATACATAAAGGCCAACATGCTTCATATTAGAACTAACTCGTTCATCTAAAAATTGATAAACTATCAGCACAAAGCCAATTGTTTCTTCAAAAGTGTTACTGTTGAACACCTTTTTGGTGATAAAGAGGATTTTGTCTAGCATTTATAATATATAACTGGTTAAAGTTTTTCACATGCCTTTTCATCAGGTGTACACGTGCACAAGCATAAGTCGATCGGAGGGGGCTACACAGCTTCAGGTTAGAATTATATTCTTTTCCCCTTATTTCATCCTTCAGGCAGGGATTACAGGCTGAGCATTATGATCATATGAAAGCACAGAGATCTTTGCACCATAATGTATTCATGAATCATGATCATAATTTCAATATGCATAGATTCATGTATTCATAATCATAATCTCTACAAACACTTTAAACAAAAAAATCTGTTTGTAGATCAGCGAACGTTGCACTTATTTATTTCAAATGACAAAATATCAACTATAGTATAGAGTTGGTAAAGCAGACACTGGTGAAGATTGGCTATCTTTACTTACTGAAAGTGGAGTATGGGTAATCATGGTAATAGGTACAACACCGTCCTGCTTCCTCAGAATATGGTGGAGCCAAGACATCAAGAACAGCACAAGAAGTCACTGCAGTGAAACAATGCAAGTTGCCACCACTTCTTGGGAATAGAACAGTGGTTGGACATGGTGCTGTCAGAACAGTGTCCATGTGTAATTTTGCCAATGTTACTGCACAAACAAGAAAAGTTGAAACACATTTTTCGGAACTAAAGATTATGTTTTAAACCATGATGTGAAAACAGACACACACAATTTGCATGGAAAAATAAAATGGAACTACAAAGATCTCCAATATACAAAAGCAAGCTTCTACAAGCAAACCTAGTATCATAGAAAGCTGCAGAAAAGAATGCAGTCAGTTCAGATTACTCTTTGTTTTGTCTTTTAATACCAAGATGCAGCTCTTATTTCCTGGTATTAATCCTTCCACCATCCCCCACCCAACAAAAAAAAGAGCATGAAAAAGAAACAAGAAATAAAATTAGCAATTCCAGCCCTGTGTCATATATATATATATATATATATATATATATATATATATATATATATATATATATATATATATATATATATATACACATAATATGTATGTATATATATAATATGTATGTATACATATACATACATACATATATATATATACATATACATACATACATACATATATATAAAGACCAGCTACGGATGACAAAATTATTCAAGCTTGCAGTGTCCTCAGACCTCTTAATTCTGCTGAATAGTCTAGTTAGATTATACTAGATTTAAGCTGGAAAAATTTAGAAATACACCCTAGAAGCTTGATTTAATCAACACTATTAGAGTGAAGGAATCCAACTCCAACTGAGCCCATTAGGAATTGGGATTGTGATGTATGTGTCTGTAAACTGCAGGAGGATGGTTGAGCACATAGTTCGAGATGGGAACTAATATCAAGGCTTACATCAATATCCTCTCACTTTGTTCATAAATCAAAATCTAACAAAGTTATAAAAGGAGTGATTATGTGTTGTCATACTAAGAACCAGATAACTAAGTTTGGTAAAATGTTCACGTACAGATTCAAGTACATATATTCCATGGACTCACACACATGTCAACAGACAGAAACATATATGTATTCAGATATACTAAAACCAAAACTGCTACAGAATAAACAAGGGGAAGCCAACACAAATATAACTCTGAAAAACAGCATTAGCAACCAGTATATTACCTCCATAAAGATTGAAAATAAAGGTTTGACATGTGAAAACTGGACTCTTTATGTTTCAGTCATTATCATAGCATCCACATGTCTGTTAAAGTCTGTTCGTCGACAATTCAACAAAAAAAGTCAAAATAGCAACCAATATATTACCTCCATAAAGATTGAAAGTAAAGGTTTGACATGTGAAAACTGGACTCTTTATGTTTCAGTCATTATCATACCATACACGTCTGTTAAAGTCTGTTCGTCAACAATTCAACAAAAAAAAGTCAAAATCCCTTCAGAATATCAGACCCTTTTTTGGCTCAAGAAACATCAAACAATTTAACCAACTTCAACAGTAGCCAGGATTATGATAGAAATGCAATATTTATTAAAAGCTTAAAAGCAGACCAGGAAAGTCATCTGGCTTGTTACTTCGCATCGAGCAGGCAGGTTCTATCCAATCATATGACTTCACATGCATAGAACCATATAGAACCTTACTTAACACAGTCATCCCAGGATGGTCATGAAGTGGAATAACAGATGAAGTGGGCAAGCAGAATATACCAATCTGCATCAACAGATAAAAGATCAAGGGCCTAGTATTATACATAAGAAATGGAGAAATGAAGACCATCAGATAGGTAAATAACTTTATCAAGTTTTAATCTATCGGACTATTCACTATTTCATCAAATAAGATCTTGGTCTTGTTTTCTTATTTTCTAGAAATTTCATTCATCTGACATTATTTCCCAATATATTTAAAGGAGTTCTAAAAAAAATATTCTAATTAGGTAACAAACGATGGCTAATCCCATTCCTTGATTTGATAAGTATCATATTTCTGCTTGATTGCCTTAATACTCAACCAATTACATCATCTAAATGTTCATTCAGAAAAGGATAGCTGACCATTTCATCAAAGTTATTTTCCAATTTTGAGAAACCTACACCATGTCAAAATAGTAGCAGGACTTATTTTATTCAAAATTAGATATACAGCTGAAAAGGATAGCCATAAAAATGATTAATTCCAGCCCTTAATTTGATAAGTATCAGATTTCTGCTTGTTTCCATTATAGACAGACAATCATATCACTTAAATGTCCTTTTAGGAAAGGAAAGGTGACCAATTCATAAAAGTTATTTTCTGACTTTAAGAACCATACTCCATGTCAAAATGGTACAAACCTTAGTTTATTCAAAATTTGATATTCAACTGAAAAGGGTAGTCATAAAAATAGACAAGCTCAGTGCAAAAGGCTCTTGCCAGCGAGGGTCTGCAATGGTTATCTGATAAAAATAAAGCAAGTTCCTCTTGCCTCTCACAATAATGATAATATTACTGGACAGCTCATCAATAATAGGTTGCCTTACACCTAGTTTATTGCAAGAATCTCAATGTCTTCATCATGATCAAGAATATAAATTTTAAGCAAATGAAACTGTAATCTCAGATATAAAAATAATTTCAAGTCAGAGACAAACATGACTGGTCGATTGAAACTTACCGAAAAACTATTGCACTCATATATATGCAAGTATGTTATCGGTTGAGCCCATCGAGCTACCCTGGTTGAATGTTTATATATGCTTGAGCCAAAAAAGCCATGACCCCTATCATCCTCCAGATCATCAGCTTTGAGTCCGACTTCCACTGGACTGATTGTATCTGAACAGCATAAATACCATTCAAGAACCAGTGATTAAAAAATGATAAAACAGAAATAACTTCTTTTCGGTTTACCTTAACGTAAGAGAACAGTGTCTAAGGTTTACAAACGGAAGCTGCTAGAAATAACCTCA